>NC_134483.1:5600342-5900342 GCF_040206685.1 Ascaphus truei
TGTGGGTGCAGGGTGGGTTGCTGGACCTGTGGTTCCCCTCTGTGGGTGCAGGATGGGCAGCAGCTGGACCTGTGGTTCCCCTCTGTGGGTGCAGGGCTGGGTGCTGGGAAGATGTTTAATCTCCTTCCTGGTGAGGGCAATGTGCAGCTCTCACACACCCTCCCTGTATCACTGCCTGCTACATCCGGGTCACAGCACTATGTCCTACTGCGCATGCTCACACGCAGGGCATCATGGAGTTGTAGTTTTCTAGCCTTCAGTACCAGTGACACATAGAAGCAGCACAGTAACATTTCCCAGACACTGTGCTAGGGAGAGAGAGTTACTTCTGCATGTAGCGGTGTATACACCGCCTGCTCCCTCACTGCCAGTGATAGGAAGGAGGTACCTGGGGGTAACATAACCCCTGAGGTTGTAATACAGCTAAAGGACCAAACTTTTATTTATATATATATACACGCACGCACACACACGCACACTATATACACCTGTTCTCTCTGTCTTCCCCCTCCCTTTCTCACAGGGACTGGGGCAGTAAAAGACAGGGCTGGGGCAGTAACAGGCAGGGCTGGGGCAGTAACAGGCAGGACTGTTGGTTTTGCCTCTGTAGTGCAGATTGCTCTGATTTCCTCATATCTTTTTCAAGTTGAAGCTGAGAAAATAACAAACCCACGGGGATCTGACACAAAGACCCCCCTGGTCCCCTCACAGAGCTCCCCTCAAAGAGCCACCCTGCTCCTCACACAGAGACCCCGGGGTCTGACACAGAGCCCCCCTGCTCCCCTCACAGGCCCCCCTGCTCCCCTCACAGGCCCCCCTGCTCCCCTCACAGGGCCCACCTGCTCCACTCACAGATCCCCCACCACTCCCCTCAAAGAGCCCCCCACCACTCCCCTCACAGAGCCCCCCTGCTCCCCACACAGCCCCCCCGTTCCCCTCACAGAGCCCCCCTACTCCTCACAGAGAGCCCCCCCTGCTCCCCCTCACAAAGCCCCCCTCAAAGAGCCACCCTGCCTCCTCACACAGAGACCCTGGGGGTCTGACAGGGCCCCTTACACAGAGGCACCCCCCCCCGCTCCCCTCACAGAGCTCCCCTGCTCACCACTCTGAGCCCGCATTTATCTGAACCCCCCTGCACCGCGCACAGAGCTCCCCCTGCTCCCCACACAGAACCCCCCCTCCCCCCACCAGGGATCTGACACTGAGCAGAGCTGTAAAGTTCTTATCAGAGCCCTGAGCCTGAATTCTGCTGCCCCCAAATATCCCTCACACCCTGTCTGTGGACTTAATAACGGGGCAAGGGTGGGACAAGCGCAATAACGTGTCAGGGGAAGGGAGAGCGCAATAACGTATCAGGGGAAGGGAAAGTGCAATAACGTGTCAGGGGAAGGGAAAGTGCAATAACGTGTCAGGGAAGGGAAAGTGCAATAACGTGTCAGGGGAAGGGAAAGCGCAATAACGTGTCAGGGGAAGGGAAAGTGCAATAACGTGTCAGGGGAAGGGAAAGCGCAATAACTTGTCAGGGGAAGGGAAAGTGCAATAACGTGTCAGGGGAAGGGAAAGTGCAATAACGTGTCAGGGGAAGAGAAAGTGCAATAACGTGTCAGGGGAGGGAAAGCGCAATAACGTGTCAGGGGAAGGGAAAGTGCAATAACGTGTCAGGGGAAGGGAAAAGCGCAATAACGTGTCAGGGGAAGGGAAAGCGCAATAACGTGTCAGGGGAAGGGAAAGTGCAATAACGTGTCAGGGGAAGGGAAAGCGCAATAACGTGTCAGGGGAAGGGAAAGTGCAATAACGTGTCAGGGGAGAGAAAGTGCAATAACGGTCAGGGGAGGGAAAGCGCAATAACGTGTCAGGGGAAGGGAAAGTGCAATAACGTGTCAGGGAAGGGAAAGCGCAATAACGTGTCAGGGGAAGGGAAAGTGCAATAACGTGTCAGGGGAAGGGAAAGTGCAATAACGTGTCAGGGGAAGGGAAAGTGCAATAACGTGTCAGGGGAAGAGAAAGTGCAATAACGTGTCAGGGGAGGGAAAGCGCAATAACGTGTCAGGGGAAGGGAAAGTGCAATAACGTGTCAGGGAAGGGAAAGCGCAATAACGTGTCAGGGGAAGGGAAAGCGCAATAACGTGTCAGGGGAAGGGAAAGTGCAATAACGTGTCAGGGAAGGGAAAGCGCAATAACGTGTCAGAGGAAAGGAAAGCGCAATAACGTGTCAGGGGAAGGGAAAGCGCAATAACGTGTCAGGGGAAGGGAAAGTGTAATAACGTGTCAGGGGAAGGGAAAGCGCAATAACGTGTCAGGGGAAGGGAAAGTGCAATAACGTGTCAGGGGAAGGGAAAGTGCAATAACGTGTCAGGGGAAGGGAAAGCGCAATAACGTGTCAGGGGAAGGGAAAGCGCAATAACGTGTCAGAGGAAAGTAAAGTGCAATAACGTGTCAGGGGAAGGGAAAGTGCAATAACGTGTCAGGGGAAGGGAAAGCGCAATAACGTGTCAGGGGAAGGGAAAGCGCAATAACGTGTCAGAGGAAAGTAAAGTGCAATAACGCGTCAGGGGAAGGGAAAGTGCAATAACGTGTCAGGGGAAGGGAAAGTGCAATAACGTGTCAGGGGAAGGGAAAGAGCAATAACGTGTCAGGGGAAGGGAAAGCGCAATAACGTGTCAGGGGAAGGGAAAGCGCAATAACGTGTCAGAGGAAAGTAAAGTGCAATAACGTGTCAGGGGAAGGGAAAGTGCAATAACGTGTCAGGGGAAGGGAAAGCGCAATAACGTGTCAGGGGAAGGGAAAGTGCAATAACGTGTCAGGGGAAGGGAAAGCGTAATAACGTGTCAGGGGAAGGGAAAGCGCAATAACGTGTCAGGGGAAGGGAAAGTGCAATAACGTGTCAGGGGAAGGGAAAGTGCAATAACGTGTCAGGGGAAGGGAAAGTGCAATAACGTGTCAGGGGAAGGGAAAGCGCAATAACGTGTCAGGGGAAGGGAAAGCGCAATAACTTGTCAGGGGAAGGGAAAGCGCAATAACGTGTCAGGGGAAGGGAAAGTGCAATAACGTGTCAGGGGAAGGGAAAGCGCAATAACGTGTCAGGGGAAGGGAAAGCGCAATAACGTGTCAGGGGAAGGGAAAGCGCAATAACGTGTCAGGGGAAGGGAAAGCGCAATAACGTGTCAGGGGAAGGGAAAGCGCAATAACTTGTCAGGGGAAGGGAAAGCGCAATAACGTGTCAGGGGAAGGGAAAGTGTAATAACGTGTCAGGGGAAGGGAAAGCGCAAGGGAAAGCGCAATAACTTGTCAGGGGAAGGGAAAGCGCAATAACGTGTCAGGGGAAGGGAAAGTGTAATAACGTGTCAGGGGAAGGGAAAGTGTAATAACGTGTCAGGGGAAGGGAAAGTGCTATAACGTGTCAGGGGAAGGGAAAGCGCAATAACGTGTCAGGGGAAGGGAAAGCGCAATAACGTGTCATGGGAAGGGAAAGCGCAATAACGTGTCAGGGGAAGGGAAAGCGCAATAACGTGTCAGGGGAAGGGAAAGCGTAATAACGTGTCAGGGGAAGGGAAAGCGCAATAACGTGTCAGGGGAAGGGAAAGCGCTATAACGTGTCAGGGGAAGGGAAAGCGCAATAACGTGTCAGGGGAAGGGAAAGTGCAATAACGTGTCAGGGGAGGGAAAGCGCAATAACTTGTCAGGGGAAGGGAAAGCGCAATAACGTGTCAGGGGAAGGGAAAGTGTAATAACGTGTCAGGGGAAGGGAAAGTGCTATAACGTGTCAGGGGAAGGGAAAGCGCAATAACGTGTCAGGGGAAGGGAAAGCGCAATAACGTGTCATGGGAAGGGAAAGCGCAATAACGTGTCAGGGGAAGGGAAAGCGCAATAACGTGTCAGGGGAAGGGAAAGCGTAATAACGTGTCAGGGGAAGGGAAAGCGCAATAACGTGTCAGGGGAAGGGAAAGCGCAATAACGTGTCAGGGGAAGGGAAAGCGCAATAACGTGTCAGGGGAAGGGAAAGCGCAATAACGTGTCAGGGGAAGGGAAAGTGCAATAACGTGTCAGGGGAAGGGAAAGCGCAATAACGTGTCAGGGGAAGGGAAAGCGCAATAACGTGTCAGGGGAAGGGAAAGTGCAATAACGTGTCAGGGGAAGGGAAAGCGCAATAACGTGTCAGGGGAAGGGAAAGTGCAATAACGCGTCAGGGGAAGGGAAAGCGTAATAACGTGTCAGGGGAAGGGAAAGCGCAATAACGTGTCAGGGGAAGGGAAAGCGCAATAACGTGTCAGGGGAAGGGAAAGCGCAATAACGTGTCAGGGGAAGGGAAAGCGTAATAACGTGTCAGGGGAAGGGAAAGCGCAATAACGTGTCAGGGGAAGGGAAAGTGCAATAACGTGTCAGGGAAAGTGCAATAACGTGTCAGGGGAAGGGAAAGTGTAATAACGTGTCAGGGGAAAGGAAAGTGCAATAACGTGTCAGGGGAAGGGAAAGCGCAATAACGTGTCAGGGGAAGGGAAAGTGCAATAACGTGTCAGGGGAGGGAAAGTGTAATAACGTGTCAGGGGAAGGGAAAGTGCAATAACGTGTCAGGGGAAGGGAAAGCGCAATAACGTGTCAGGGGAAGGGAAAGTGCAATAACGTGTCAGGGGAAGGGAAAGCGCAATAATGTGTCAGGGGAGGGAAAGCGCAATAACGTGTCAGGGGAAGGGAAAGCGCAATAATGTGTCAGGGAAGGGAAAGCGCAATAATGTGTCAGGGGAAGGGAAAGTGCAATAACGTGTCAGGGGAAGGGAAAGCGCAATAACGTGTCTGGGAAGGGAAAGCGCAATAACGCGTCAGGGGAAGGGAAAGTGCAATAATGTGTCAGGGGAAGGGAAAGTGCAATAACGTGTCAGGGGAAGGGAAAGCGCAATAACGTGTCAGGGGGAGGGAAAGTGCAATAACGTGTCAGGGGAAGGGAAAGTGCAATAACGTGTCAGGGGAAGCGAAAGCGCAATAACGTGTCAGGGGAAGGGAAAGTGCAATAACGTGTCAGGGGAAGGGAAAGCGCAATAACGTGTCAGGGGAAGGGAAAGCGCAATAACGTGTCAGGGGAAGGGAAAGTGCAATAACGTGTCATGGGGAAGGGAAAGTGCAATAACGTGTCAGGGGAAGGGAAAGCGCAATAACGTGTCAGGGGAAGGGAAAGCGTAATAACGTGTCATGGGGAAGGGAAAGTGCAATAACGTGTCAGGGGAAGGGAAAGCGCAATAACGTGTCAGGGGAAGGGAAAGTGCAATAACGTGTCAGGGGAAGGGAAAGTGTAATAACGTGTCAGGGGAAGGGAAAGCGCAATAACGTGTCAGGGGAAGGGAAAGTGCAATAACGTGTCAGGGGAAGGGAAAGCGCAATAACGTGTCAGGGGAAGGGAAAGCGCAATAACGTGTCAGGGGAGGGAAAGCGCTATAACGTGTCAGGGGAAGGGAAAGCGCAATAACGTGTCAGGGGAAGGGAAAGTGCAATAATGTGTCAGGGGAAGGGAAAGCGCAATAACGTGTCAGGGGAAGGGAAAGTGTAATAACGTGTCAGCGGGAGGGAAAGTGTAATAACGTGTCAGGGGAAGGGAAAGCGCAATAACGTGTCAGGGGAAGGGAAAGTGCAATAACGTGTCAGGGGAAGGGAAAGCGCAATAACGTGTCAGGGGAAGGGAAAGCGCAATAACGCGTCAGGGGAAGGGAAAGCGCAATAACGTGTCAGGGGAAGGGAAAGCGCAATAACGTGTCAGGGGAAGGGAAAGCGCAATAACGTGTCAGGGGAAGGGAAAGCGCAATAACGTGTCAGGGGAAGGGAAAGCGCAATAACGTGTCAGGGGAAGGGAAAGCGCAATAACGCGTCAGGGGAAGGGAAAGCGCAATAACGTGACAGGGGAAGGGAAAGCGCAATAACGTGTCAGGGGAAGGGAAAGCGCAATAACGTGTCAGGGGAAGGGAAAGCGCAATAACGCGTCAGGGGAAGGGAAAGTGCAATAAAGTGTCAGGGGAAGGGAGAGCGCAATAACGTGTCAGGGGAAGGGAAAGCGGAATAACGTGTCAGGGGAAGGGAAAGCGCAATAACGTGTCAGGGAAGGGAAAGTGTAATAACGTGTCAGGGGAAGGGAAAGCGCAATAACGTGTCAGGGGAAGGGAAAGTGTAATAACTCTCTCTCTCTGACTCTCACTCTGACTCTCTCTCTGACTCTCAGACACTCTCTCTCTCAGACACTCTCTCTCTCTCAGACACATTGACACACACACACACACACACACACACACACACACACACACACACACACACACACACACACACACACACACACACACACACACTCAGACAACACACACACACACTCAGACAACACACACACACACTTAGACAACACACACACACACACACACACTCAGACACACACACACACACACACACACACACAACACACACACACACTCACACAACACATACACACACACTCAGACACTCACATACACACGGGGGAAATCGGAACGGGTGGGGGGGGGGTGAATCGGAGCCAGGGGTGGAGATGGGAACGGGTGGGGGGAATCGGAACTGAGGGGGGGACTCGGAACGGGGGGGTCAGAGCGGGGGGGAATTGGAGCCAGGGGGATCCCCCTGGCAACATGCCTACACGCGCCAGCCAATCAGGAGAGGGGGTGTTTTTTTTTCTTCTTCTCTTTGCAGAGAAGCGCGCGCTGCCTGGTACATCGCGAGCGCGCCAAATCCTGTCACCCCGTGGAGACCGGGCGACGGAATTTATCGTGGGGCCGCGCAGGGGGCTCTGGTGGCCGGGCCCCCTGATTCACAGGGCCCGGGACACTAGTACCCTCTGTTCCCCGCTGTTGGCGGCCCTGCCAGTGTGTCTACTCAGACATTGGACATGAAAGCCACAGAGGATGCCAGAGGTATGAACATTTGGGCAGGAGGTTTAGGCTTAGCACCCACATCCCGGGATGAATGGAAGCCCTCTGGACTACCATTTGTTTCCCAGACTGTGAGGAGCCTCAACCAGCGGGTGGCTTCTGCATACCAAGTGGCTGAGGTGGCAATCTTACGCATGCCCTTGGCTGATGCAGAAGATCCGCTTACCCGGCTTCAGAAGACTGGCATCGCTCTGATTGGCTGGTAGGAATATTTCCACGCTCGGATTGGCTGCAGTATTTCATGAATAAGCTCTGAAATACTATAAGAATCCCTCAGCCAATCCGGAGAGCAGATTCTAAGCGCCAGAACACCAGCGGCAGATTTGAATGTATGAAAAGATGCTCTCGGAGAAATAGCAGCGAGCCGGTTTCAGAAATTTCAAGGCACGTTTGGAAGGAACTCCCGTGGTCCTTCCCATGGTCCTTCCCATGGTCATGGTATTTCAGCACCTCCGGCAGAAAGAGAGGGTGGCGTCAGGAACTTCATGAAGATTTGAGTTCCAGGACATTCCGGGCTGAGTCCCGGTCAGCTAAACTTTTGTTCTTCATTTATTTCAACTAGGAAAGTCTAGTTTTGTAGCCCAGACCCCCAGTGAGTGTGTCTTTCTCATGTATTTTGTGTTTGTGGTTTATTCACTTAAAATAGGCAATTTATTTATTCGTTTTGCTCAGTGTTATGACCCCGGTATAAAGGTGTAAATTCCTAGTATCCCGTGACGGTGACTGCTCCAGAGCCTTCATCTTATGGGGGTAGGTGTGATTTCGGCATAAAATTCCATACGCCACCGGTACGTTCTTTTCTGAAAACGTTAGTCAAATCTCCTATAACTGAAATCGGCATAAAATCCGAGCCGCGTCCGCTACGTTCGATTCTGAGAACTTGGCCCCAAAAATCTGGACTTAGACTCTGGCGCGGAAAGCCCCTGCTCCCGGTCCAAGTTGTACACACCCCACGCTCCACAAAAACACACAGGTATCCATGGAACCACCTTCGTTCAGGGAGCAGCTGAGACTCAGACATCCGAGGGTGATGTCACCGCCCAGGAGAAGCCCAGATACAAAAAGGTTGCAGGTAACATGAATAGGTAAAATGTCACTAATCAAGGAGGGGCTCAATATATAAGTCAGAGCAAATGCAGCACACAATCTCACCCAGCGCGTTTCGTAGCAGGTGATACTTCATCAGGGTTTGATTGTATAGTGAGAGTGTGTGCTATTTAAATCCCTCTGTATGCAGTGATTGGTAGAAATACCAGGTGTTGTTACTTATGAAGAAAGGTAAAAGTGAACCTGTGTGGTTTACACAGGATATCCAATGGGAATGTATACATAGGAATGACAAGAAAGGGGAATTACATAATACTACCTCTCTCAAAATAAAACAATATGAAGCACAAATGTATATAATATTATAAAATGTAAATAAAAAATCCATGTTATATGATTGAGAATTATAAATAACTTGTTAGAACATTCTCAAAATAGCAAAAAATTGAAATTCTATTGAATAAAAATAAAAGACAAAAGACAGATGATTAGCACAATTAAATGTAAATTAAATTGTACATATATAAGATGCCTAAATTGACCATGAAATGTAATACAAATGTTACAGGGATTCCCCCACTCAATGGGAGATTCTGCCATTACAGCGTGTGTGGTGCATGCTACCTGTTGGTAAGCAGGAGGGCTGAGGTGTCCTCCGATGGTTGTGGGGCACAGGACAGGTTTATGGGGTACATACCGTATGTGGTTCGCTTGCAGTGCAGCGCCTCTGCCGTGGGCTCCAGATAAATGGAGGTGATCTCCTACAGTAGAAATACTCCCTCTCCTTCCCCAGTGTGATCACACACCAGGCAGGAGGTATATGAACAGGAACGGGTGGCCTGCCCAACACAGTCTCAGAGTCGGCTACCCAGCTGTAGGATGATTCCTGGACATCCACTACGGGTCAAGGGCCCCTGCAGCTGTCCTTGCTCTTCCTACCTAACAGAGGCACACTCACTCTCCCCTGAGGGGAAGAGGAACAGAAGAGGCCCAATGCTCAGGCACTCTGCTGTGTGATCTGCCTCTCTCAGTTGGGAGAAGTACTACTACATTTGGGCGGCAATACCCCTTAAGTACAGCTAGGAGGAGGGCACCAGGTCTGACCCATGATTGGTTATACTCAGGCCTAGTTCCACCTCCTCCCCCTGTCACTCAAGGGTACTACAGGGAGTGGGGAAAACCCATGATTACTACTGGCAGGCCTGCTTTTACCAGGGCTTACTGCCAGTGAGGGCAGGCTAGTAGCCAGAAACCAGCCTTGCAAGCCAGAAACCAGCCCTGGCTACACAAATATAACATAGCCTCCGGCCGTTATGCTTCTGTTGGGTCCCCACAGTGTAAGTCCTGGTAGGTACAGGCAATGTGAGGGGTTAACTCTCTCGTGAAGGCCTAGCTTGCTATTGCAGCGTGAATGCATGTTACTGTATCCAGGGGCGGGCCTAGCAACAACCTGAGAGTGTCATCCTGGGGAGGATACTGGTAGGCATCACATTAACCACATGTGACCCAATCAGTATCAGACCTGTCGTGTTATGGGGCAGGGTTTCAAGCCCAACCCCATGGTATATACTGACTCCCTCCCAGAAGTCAGAGAGACAGCCCTGCCTCCGCCTGAGGAGTGGTACTGTGTGTATCCTTTGCATCATCAAGGATAAGCAGCTGGATGGGGCTTGCAAGGCTTTATTATCAGAGGAAGGCTGTGACATCTGTCTGACATGCTGGGTAAAGACAATAAAGATCCAGTTGAACCATCCTGAGTGTGGCTTACTGTCTGGTCATCTGACAAGGGCTAGCATGGACCATCCTGGTACACTAGGATCCTTTCTGGCTGGAGGTGCTGTTCACCAGAGATGAATCACCCTGAAACCCTGTCCTGGTATCTCCCCACACCACTGTGGAGCACTCAGAGCCTCCTTTTCCAGCCAAACAGTTATGTACCGCACCAGCAACACCAGGTAGCCAGATGATCTCACGTAGAGTGGGGGAGCAGGTGCAACAGATGGAGGCGCTGCTGCGATCAGCATCAGGACAGGTTTTCACAGCAGGACAAGGATTTTATTCCCCAGGACTTTGTGTATGAGACTGTGCTTTAGGACTCTAGGGCTCTGTGCCTTGCAGCCCTGCACTACCCTCATCAGTATAGCTGGCAGGTATCTTAGGAGGGGGGGGGGGTGGCGATTGAGTCTCCTTGCTAGAAGAGCTGCACTGTACTCTGGAAGAACCTGAGAGACCAAATGGCTACCAAGTTGGTGCCAGCAGGTCTGGGCTAGGTCCGGACTTCAAAGTAACACACTTGCCCACAGAGGTGGGAAAGCCATTAGAGCAGGATGGTTGGGTGAAGTGTCCACGTCCTGGGATGAATACGAGCAGTTCCGGCATGTAGTCACCTCTCTAGACGTAGAGGCACCTAGCCCCGCGGGTGGCTTCGGAATAACAAGTGGCTATTGTGGCAAACTCACGCATATGCCCTTATCCCATTCTGAGGAACCCACTGCCCGGCTTTGGGAGACTGACAGGCAGCTGATTGGCTGGTTGTAAAATCCCCACGCTTGGATTGGCTGTAGTATTCCACGAATGAATCTGAAATACTATAAGAAAGCCAGCAGCCAATCCGGAGCTCAGATTTTAAGCGCCAAGACAGCAGCGGCAGATTTAAAATCACCAGAAGATGCTCTGTGAGAAATGGACGCGAGCTGGCTTCAGAGATCTTCAAGTCAAGAAATTCTCTAAGTCCCACTTTCCGGGGACAAGTTCTCAGAACAGAACGTAGCGGCCGCGGCTGGAGATACACGCCGAAAAGAGTACCAGGACGTTTGGTACTCGCTCCCGGTAAAGGGATTTCAGCAGCTGCGGAGCAGATACAGCGGTGGCGACTGGTAATTCATGCCGACTTGAGTTCCAGGACTTTTGCGGGTAACTCCCGGTAACCTAAAGACTTTGTTTTACGGACTATCTGAGCTAGGAAAAGTTAGTGTTTTATCCCAGGCCCCCAGTAAGTGTGTTTTCTCATGTTTATTGTAACCCACTGTGTGTACGTCTGTTTCCCAGACCCCCCAGTAAGTGTGTTTTCTCATGTTTATTGTAACCCACTGTGTGTACGTCTGTTTCCCAGACCCCCCAGTAAGTGTGTTTTCTCATGTTTATTGTAACCCACTGTGTGTACGTCTGTTTCCCAGACTCCCCAGTAAGTGTGTTTTCTCATGTTTATTGTAACCCACTGTGTGTACGTCTGTTTCCCAGACCACCCAGCAAGTGTGTTTTCTCATGTTTATTGTAACCCACTGTGTGTACGTCTGTTTCCCAGACCCCCCAGTAAGTGTGTTTTCTCATGTTTATTGTAACCCACTGTGTGTACGTCTGTTTCCCAGACCCCCCAGCAAGTGTGTTTTCTCATGTTTATTGTAACCCACTGTGTGTACGTCTGTTTCCCAGACCCCCCAGTAAGTGTGTTTTCTCATGTTTATTGTAACCCACTGTGTGTACGTCTGTTTCCCAGACCCCCCAGTAAGTGTGTTTTCACATGTTTATTGTAACCCACTGTGTGTACGTCTGTTTCCCAGACCCCCCAGTAAGTGTGTTTTCTCATGTTTATTGTAACCCACTGTGTGTACGTCTGTTTCCCAGACCCCCCAGTAAGTGTGTTTTCTCATGTTTATTGTAACCCACTGTGTGTACGTCTGTTTCCCAGACCCCCAGTAAGTGTGTTTTCTCATGTTTATTGTAACCCACTGTGTGTACGTCTGTTTCCCAGACCCCCCAGTAAGTGTGTTTTCACATGTTTATTGTAACCCACTGTGTGTACGTCTGTTTCCCAGACCACCCAGCAAGTGTGTTTTCTCATGTTTATTGTAACCCACTGTGTGTACGTCTGTTTCCCAGACCCCCCAGTAAGTGTGTTTTCTCATGTTTATTGTAACCCACTGTGTGTACGTCTGTTTCCCAGACCCCCCAGTAAGTGTGTTTTCTCATGTTTATTGTAACCCACTGTGTGTACGTCTGTTTCCCAGACCACCCAGTAAGTGTGTTTTCTCATGTTTATTGTAACCCACTGTGTGTACGTCTGTTTCCCAGACCACCCAGCAAGTGTGTTTTCTCATGTTTATTGTAACCCACTGTGTGTACGTCTGTTTCCCAGACCCCCCAGCAAGTGTGTTTTCTCATGTTTATTGTAACCCACTGTGTGTACGTCTGTTTCCCAGACCCCCCAGTAAGTGTGTTTTCTCATGTTTATTGTAACCCACTGTGTGTACGTCTGTTTCCCAGACCCCCTAGTAAGTGTGTTTTCTCATGTTTATTGTAACCCACTGTGTGTACGTCTGTTTCCCAGACCCCCCAGTAAGTGTGTTTTCTCATGTTTATTGTAACCCACTGTGTGTACGTCTGTTTCCCAGACCCCCCAGTAAGTGTGTTTTCTCATGTTTATTGTAACCCACTGTGTGTACGTCTGTTTCCCAGACCCCCCAGTAAGTGTGTTTTCTCATGTTTATTGTAACCCACTGTGTGTACGTCTGTTTCCCAGACCCCCCAGTAAGTGTGTTTTCTCATGTTTATTGTAACCCACTGTGTGTACGTCTGTTTCTCAGACCCCCCAGTAAGTGTGTTTTCTCATGTTTATTGTAACCCACTGTGTGTACGTCTGTTTCCCAGACCCCCCAGTAAGTGTGTTTTCTCATGTTTATTGTAACCCACTGTGTGTACGTCTGTTTCCCAGACCCCCCAGTAAGTGTGTTTTCTCATGTTTATTGTAACCCACTGTGTGTACGTCTGTTTCCCAGACCACCCAGCAAGTGTGTTTTCTCATGTTTATTGTAACCCACTGTGTGTACGTCTGTTTCCCAGACCCCCCAGCAAGTGTGTTTTCTCATGTTTATTGTAACCCACTGTGTGTACGTCTGTTTCCCAGACCCCCCAGTAAGTGTGTTTTCTCATGTTTATTGTAACCCACTGTGTGTACGTCTGTTTCCCAGACCCCCCAGTAAGTGTGTTTTCTCATGTTTATTGTAACCCACTGTGTGTACGTCTGTTTCCCAGACTCCCCAGTAAGTGTGTTTTCTCATGTTTATTGTAACCCACTGTGTGTACGTCTGTTTCCCAGACCACCCAGCAAGTGTGTTTTCTCATGTTTATTGTAACCCACTGTGTGTACGTCTGTTTCCCAGACCCCCCAGTAAGTGTGTTTTCTCATGTTTATTGTAACCCACTGTGTGTACGTCTGTTTCCCAGACCCCCCAGCAAGTGTGTTTTCTCATGTTTATTGTAACCCACTGTGTGTACGTCTGTTTCCCAGACCCCCCAGTAAGTGTGTTTTCTCATGTTTATTGTAACCCACTGTGTGTACGTCTGTTTCCCAGACCCCCCAGTAAGTGTGTTTTCACATGTTTATTGTAACCCACTGTGTGTACGTCTGTTTCCCAGACCCCCCAGTAAGTGTGTTTTCTCATGTTTATTGTAACCCACTGTGTGTACGTCTGTTTCCCAGACCCCCCAGTAAGTGTGTTTTCTCATGTTTATTGTAACCCACTGTGTGTACGTCTGTTTCCCAGACCCCCAGTAAGTGTGTTTTCTCATGTTTATTGTAACCCACTGTGTGTACGTCTGTTTCCCAGACCCCCCAGTAAGTGTGTTTTCACATGTTTATTGTAACCCACTGTGTGTACGTCTGTTTCCCAGACCACCCAGCAAGTGTGTTTTCTCATGTTTATTGTAACCCACTGTGTGTACGTCTGTTTCCCAGACCCCCCAGTAAGTGTGTTTTCTCATGTTTATTGTAACCCACTGTGTGTACGTCTGTTTCCCAGACCCCCCAGTAAGTGTGTTTTCTCATGTTTATTGTAACCCACTGTGTGTACGTCTGTTTCCCAGACCACCCAGTAAGTGTGTTTTCTCATGTTTATTGTAACCCACTGTGTGTACGTCTGTTTCCCAGACCACCCAGCAAGTGTGTTTTCTCATGTTTATTGTAACCCACTGTGTGTACGTCTGTTTCCCAGACCCCCCAGCAAGTGTGTTTTCTCATGTTTATTGTAACCCACTGTGTGTACGTCTGTTTCCCAGACCCCCCAGTAAGTGTGTTTTCTCATGTTTATTGTAACCCACTGTGTGTACGTCTGTTTCCCAGACCCCCTAGTAAGTGTGTTTTCTCATGTTTATTGTAACCCACTGTGTGTACGTCTGTTTCCCAGACCCCCCAGTAAGTGTGTTTTCTCATGTTTATTGTAACCCACTGTGTGTACGTCTGTTTCCCAGACCCCCCAGTAAGTGTGTTTTCTCATGTTTATTGTAACCCACTGTGTGTACGTCTGTTTCCCAGACCCCCCAGTAAGTGTGTTTTCTCATGTTTATTGTAACCCACTGTGTGTACGTCTGTTTCCCAGACCCCCCAGTAAGTGTGTTTTCTCATGTTTATTGTAACCCACTGTGTGTACGTCTGTTTCCCAGACCCCCCAGTAAGTGTGTTTTCTCATGTTTATTGTAACCCACTGTGTGTACGTCTGTTTCCCAGACCACCCAGTAAGTGTGTTTTCTCATGTTTATTGTAACCCACTGTGTGTACGTCTGTTTCCCAGACCACCCAGCAAGTGTGTTTTCTCATGTTTATTGTAACCCACTGTGTGTACGTCTGTTTCCCAGACCCCCCAGTAAGTGTGTTTTCTCATGTTTATTGTAACCCACTGTGTGTACGTCTGTTTCCCAGACCCCCCAGTAAGTGTGTTTTCTCATGTTTATTGTAACCCATTGTGTGTACGTCTGTTTCCCAGACCCCCCAGTAAGTGTGTTTTCTCATGTTTATTGTAACCCATTGTGTGTACGTCTGTTTCCAAGGAATAAATGCAGTTTGTTTTACTCCTTGGTTTTGCTCAGTGATATGATCCCGGTATAAAAGGTGTAAATTGCCGGTCTCCGTGTCAGGCAAACTATATAGAAAAAGGAAATTCTAGCTTTAAATTCGTAATCCTCTAGAAAGGTGAAGTACGTGCTTACATCTTTAAACACATGAAGGGATTAGATTAACCCTTACAGAGACACCACCTCCTGCCTGCTATAACACCACACAAACTTAGTACGTCCCACTACAAAATAAACCCTCCAAGGCCCTGCAATTGTGGCATTTTGGCATTTTGTAATCACTGCAGTGTTATTCTGGTCCTAGAGAAAGGTGTCCCTTGTGTGAGTGCTTTCCCGCTGGCTGCAAATGAAGGATGAAATGTGTATTGTACGTTTAATGTGAACAACACGATTAAGAAACCGAGGTATATAAAAGAATATATGTGTGTTGCCTCCACACAATATTATCTCCTTCCCTAGTAAGAGTGTAACATGTATAATAACAAAAGGCAAAGTTTGTGCTAAGACAGAAGAATCCAAAAAGGATTTGTAAAACAGAAAGTTCCTTGTATCTGTAACATTGTAAATATCAGCACTACATGAAATTCGGGAAAACATGATTCTTATTATTTCTTCCACAAGAGACTTATTTATGTCATAAAACATTTTCTAAATAACACGTTAAAGATAATTGCATGAAGAGGAGGAAGGAAAAACCCCATTGTCATCATCAGACGCGGCCTGAATTGGCATTTCTGTGCTATTCAGTGCAGAGGTCACAGTGAGGTTCAGTGCAGAGGTCACAGTGAGGTTCAGTGCAGAGGTCACCGTGCGGTTAGTGCAGAGGTCACCATGCTGTTCAGTGCAGAGGTCGCCGGGTGGTAGAGGAGGGTCTTCACACTACATCCCTGTCTGGAATAGGGACTGGAAATAATACAATAAATTATATATACTGTAGTAAACAGATCATCTCTCAGAATAGCTTTACCCCCCTTACCATTGTCTCTACAGTATGTTAGGAATAAAGTACGACAGGTTAATCCGAAATGTTTAATCCGTCGTTAGAAATCACAAACAGAGCGACATAATGCCACGTGGCCACCGAACCACTTGCACTTATCTGCAGAACCGTTTGAGAGAGGAGAGTGTGAGACAGGAGCCTGAGAGTGTGTGAGAGACAGAGAGACACACAGTCACACAAAAACACAACACACAACACAGACATTTTTTATTATTTTACATTCTTTCCTAGAAATATTATTGTCTGATTTGTTTTAGTTTGTTCCATTTGTTTTGTTTATTTACATTTTGAGTGGTGGATGTGGCAGGCAGGGCAGGATGTGCTCTCACCATCACCGTGCCCCTCCTGTGAGGCTGAGGAGGTCAGAGTCATCCGTTTTATGCTCAGTTGGCTGTGCGGGTGTGTGACAGTGTGAAGTCAGGTACTGATAGTAATGCCTGAGAAACATACATCTGAGTCCTTCATCCAGCACTCAGAGGGTTAACCCAGGAAGAATGGATGGGCAATCAGGAAGTAAGCGGAGACAGCTGACAGCCACCCTTGATAAGGAATGTAATGCTTGTGGAAGGTGGCTGTCTCTGCAAGCTGCTAGCCAGATGGATTTCCAACCCTCTCTCTAAAACACAGTAAGAACTTTAATATTGTTTCCTGACTGATGTTGTGTATGTTAAAAGGTTGGGAACTGGAGATAGCCAGCCTGATAGATAAGGCTTGGATTGTTAGTAAGTTCTCCCAATGTGGAGTAGGTGTTATTTTGCTAAGTTTTGTGTTGCCTTAAAGGGACAGTGTGCCCAAATGTTTAGTACTGCTGTGGAGAAATAAAACCACTTAACATTTGCTTTAACCTGAAACTACACGTTTGGACTATTGTCTGGCCTCGCCTTTGGCCGTCCTGCCTGAGGGTGGAAGAGCCTTAGCAGAGGTTGATGTACCAGTGACCAGTGATGTTCCTGTTGGCACCAGTCACCAGAGTAGGCGTAGCACTGGACCTGCTTCCACCCCAGTTGGGAGGGTGCCTCAGGAACCGTCAGCCTGTTTCAGGGGACAGGGTGTTGTAGAAAGTAGCCCTGTTTTCGCAAAGCAGGTGGTAGCGTTGATTTGGGTTTATTTGGTGACTCTTTGTTTGAAAATCGGATGTCAGTGTCATCTTTGTCCCCAGCTATTTGCTCATTGTCATCATCATTGATCTCACCTGATTCCTTTCTGACAGTGTCAGAGACTGTTGTTGAGGCTTCCAGCACACAGACAGGACCAACTGATGCTTGAACAGGTGCACCCTGAGGAGCAGATGCCTCCGCAGGTATTGTGTGCCCTTGCAGGTCAGTCTGCTGTTGAGGTTGCCGGATCAGGGCCCAGTTCTAATCTGGTGTGGAACATCATATCAGGTTTAGACACTGTGGCCCTGGATATGGTTTCAGTTGCACCACCTGAGTCAGCTACAACCAGCATCTCGACGGCTGCTTCTGCTTATGTTCTGGAAGCTTCACCAGGTGGGGATGTGTAGGTCCAGGATGAGGAAGCACAAGCAGTCTGGAGGTCGCAACAGAGGTAACTGGTCCAGGGAATGCCCAAGGGAACCCATCTGTTATGCACTTAGTGCAATATACTGTATCTCTGGGGTGCGGTGGGCAAGTCTGAATATTTAAGGATTAGGTCTGTGTCACGCTGTTTTGCCCGCAGACCAGGTTAACCCCCTATACTGAGGTGGAGAGGGAGTAACCACGCACCCACAGTAGAGAGAGCATGCCCGGAGTGTGGATTGGGTTGCGTGAACTAGGCCAGGTGTACCAGGGTAGATAAGGTACTTGCCAGATCCGGGCGTAGAGAAGATGCCGTAGTAGGTTCCAAAGCCAAGGGTCGAGGGTAACGGAGTTCCGGGTAGTAGGGGTCCAAGTGCCGTGTTCAAGGGGTACGAGAGGTAAGCATAGTCGAGTGGAAGCCGAGGTCGGGGAGCCAGAGAGGGTAGATAGACGAGCCGGATCGATAACGAAGCTGAAACAGAGAGAGCTGGGCACAGAATCCAACAGCACAAGGCAGACGAACTATGCAGAGCGATGTTGGAGAGGAATCACAGGGGTAATAAAGTGAGGAGGACCAATGGGAGGAGTGGGCAGAGCAGAGGCAAGCCCAGGAACCCTTTGTGATGGGGCAGGGGTTAATGTCCGGGTTTGTTGCAGGTGCACAGTATGAGGGCGTGAGACTGAGAGCTGAGACGGCCGGAGGGCGGAGCTACACTGCTTGTGCAGTGAATAAATTAAGTCGTGTGGCGTGCCCCCTGTAATGGAAGCGGGCGCGCGTCCGGCAGTGACGTTGGCGGCATGTGGGAGAGCCGCGGGGGGGCGGAGGAACGGGCCGCGATGTAGAGCGGGGGAGGAGACCGCAGCCAGCGGGAGAGGTAGGGAAGGGCAGCGCCAAGGGCGGCGCGTGCCCAGATTCCTGACAGTCTGTTACTCTCAAGTCCCTCTTGGTGTCAAGAATCACCCTCACTGTGAGACCATGGTCACTCTGGGATGCAATGTACATTGGTGGGTCAAGCAGAATGGAGGACCCCAGCAGCGTTTCCCAGGGTTTACCCCCAATTTCCAGAGGCGTCTGATCCCTAGATCCCCCCCCCCCCCCATGGACCCCTTGTGATGCCTCTCCCATCCTCCTCTCCTTACGCTGTTACCCCCTCACCTTGGTTTTTATAGTACCCATACTGGGATTTTATATTTTTGGGGAACTAATTTCTGTTTAATATAATAAATATTATTTCTCATAGTTATGTGTCTCTTCATGTTTCTCTTGTTTGTTTTCCTCTGCCCCCCTTCCAATCCTGTGTGTGTGTGTGTGTGTGTGTATGTGTGTGTGTGTGTGTATGTGTGTGTGTGTGTGTGTGTGTGTGTGTATATGTGTGTGTGTGTGTGTGTGTGTCTCTCCTCATTACCCTCTCCTTCTCTTCTTGGGAAAGGTCCCGGCCTGCATTAGGTTTAGGAAATACTTATCTAGGACAAAGTTGGAAATAAAACTCCGTGGCGCCCTGGACCTTCTCTCTTGTTGCTGCAGATAGCCATCCCTGAACCAGGAGCTCCGGATTTGCGCAAGTATCGCATTTATTTGCATTTATATGCATCTTTTTGGAGCGCTACACCCACCCACATACAGTATCTCTACATGTAAATGACTGTAACATGTTGGTTCTATGAGAAGCTTCCGCCTCCTGTCTCCACTTTCTGAAAATGCTACAAACCAAAGTGTGGACATTCTCACTCAGATTCACCCAGCTCTGTTACAGGACTCTGCCCCGAAACGGGCGTCAACTCCCATCCACTTAAATGGTCATTAACGCCGGTTACGGGTGCGGTGTTTCTTGCTTTGTTTCTTGCTTTGCTTGCGTCCTCCTATCTCCCCTCTCATGTGAGGTCAGAGAGGAGCACACGTGCGGTGTAACCTCTCTCTATAGTAGGAAGTCCGCACATTGCCCCCAAGTCATCACTTTGTAGCGCACTTTGGAAAGTTTATCATTAAGTAACATTTCCTCGCATGTCCCTGTGACAGAAAGCAGCTCTGTAAGGTTTTATACATGGATAATAATGGGGTTGACTCATGCAATAACCACACAATGGTGTTGCTTCCAGTTGTGTAATCTGGCATGGATTGCTGCTGTGTCATAGCACTGTATATATCATTATATCCCAGATTGGGTGGTTGTTACCTGGGCTCTCCTTGCACAAGTGCAGAAAGATTCCTCCTGCAGCGACCAGCAGTAGCACCGTGATGAGCCCGATCATGATTGCAGTAGAAGCCCTTTTGGCCTCTGGAGGATCTGTGATAGCAAAGAAAGCAAAGGAAAGATTGCAATCTGTAAGGGCAGGAAGTCATCATACCAAATCCATAACTCGTGAGCAACCGGCATGGCAAGAGCAGGACGTGTCACCCCTACATTCACCACAAGTGGTCAAGTGCAGTGATGCCCACTCCGTACTGCCTAGCTGTTATTTCTGATGTCTCGGAGATACTGCTACACACATCAGTCTCCATGAAAAAGAATGCAGCGTTTGCCAGTAACAGCAGCCATAGTCCCACATTACAGGGAGGAGAGGTAGGGAAGAGGCGGGTAAGTACAGGCCAGTGAGCCTGATATAAGTAGTGGGGACATTAATGGAAACATTGCTGAATGTTGTTCACTACCTAAAGTCCAACAACCCACAAGATCCCAGGCAGCAGGGGGATTACTGGGGGAGACCCGGCAAACAAATCTAATGGATTGTATTGACTGGGTGACTAAGGTAATAGATCTAATAGATAATACAGCACTTATTCCCTCACCTGCTGTCTCTGTAACTCTCCCATTAAACCTCTTAGATCGTAAGATCTTCGGGGCAGGGATTTCCTTTCCTATTGTCTGATTTTGCTGCATTTATTGTATTATTATAATTCCCTGTACTGTATTCTTTGTGAAGCGCTGAGTACACTTTTGGCGCTATATAAATAAAGACATACAATATAATCTGGGTGGAGAAGTGCATGTAGTTTAGCTAGATTACAGTAAGAGTATAGCTATGACACTGTCCCACGTAGAAGACTGATAAATAAGCTGCAATGCTTGGGATTGGGATAGAGAGTTGGGGTAAATGGAGTGAATTCATAAAAGGGAAAGTGACCTGTGGAGTACTGTACCCCCAGGAGCCACACTGTACCCCCAAGAGCCACACTGTACCCCCAAGAACCGCACTGTACCCCCAGGAGCCACACTGTACCCCCAGGAGCCGCACTGTACCCCCAAGAGCCGCACTGTACCCCCAAGAGCCGCACTGTACCCCCAAGAGCCACAATGTACCCCCAAGAGCCACACTGTACCCCCAGGAGCCGCACTGTACCCCCAAGAGCCGCACTGTACCCCCTGGAGCCGCACTGTACCCCAAAGAGCCTAACTATACCCCCAAGAGCCGCACTGTACCCCCATGAGCCGCACTGTACCCCCAAGAGCCGCACTGTACCCCCAAGAGCCGCACTGTACCCCCAAGAGCCACACTGTACCCCCAAGAGCCACACTGTACCCCCAAGAGCCACACTGTACCCCCAAGAACCGCACTGTACCCCCAGGAGCCACACTGTACCCCCAGGAGCCGCACTGTACCCCCAAGAGCCGCACTGTACCCCCAAGAGCCACAATGTACCCCCAAGAGCCACACTGTACCCCCAGGAGCCGCACTGTACCCCCAAGAGCCGCACTGTACCCCCTGGAGCCGCACTGTACCCCAAAGAGCCAAACTATACCCCCAAGAGCCGCACTGTACCCCCATGAGCCGCACTGTACACCCAAGAGCCGCACTGTACCCCCAAGAGCCGCACTGTACCCCCAAGAGCCGCACTGTACCCCCAAGAGCCGCACTGTACCCCCAAGAGCTGCACTGTACCCCCAAGAGCCGCACTGTACCCCCAGGAGCCACACTGTACCCCCAAGAGCCACACTTTACCCCCAAGAGCCACACTGTACCCCCAAGAGCCACACTGTACCCCCAAGAGCCACACTGTACACCTAGGAGCCACACTGTAAACCTAGGAGCCACACTGTGCCCCCAAGAGCTGCACTGTACCCCGAAGAGCTGCACTGTACCCCCAAGAGCCGCACTGTACCCCCAGGAGCCACACTGTACCCCCAGGAGCCACACTGTACCTCCAGGAGCAACACTGTACCTCCAGGAGCCACACTGTACCCCCAGGAGCCACACTGTACCCCCAAGAGCCACACTGTACCCCCAAGAGCCACACTGTACACCTAGGAGCCACACTGTACCCCCCGGAGCCACACTGTACCCCCAAGAGCCGCACTCTACTCCCAGGAACCGCACTGTACCCCCAGGAGCCACACTGTACCCCAGGAGCAACACTGTACACCCAGGAGCCACACTGTACCCCCAGAAGCCACACTGTACCCCCAGAAGCCACACTGTACCCCCAGGAGCCACACTGTACCCCCAAGAGCCACACTGTACACCCAGGAGTCGCACTGTACCCCCAGGAGCCACACTGTACCCCCAAGAGCCACACTTTACCCCCAAGAGCCACACTGTACCCCCAAGAGCCACACTGTACCCCCAAGAGCCACACTGTACACCTAGGAGCCACACTGTAAACCTAGGAGCCACACTGTGCCCCCAAGAGCTGCACTGTACCCCGAAGAGCTGCACTGTAACCCCAAGAGCCGCACTGTACCCCCAGGAGCCACACTGTACCCCCAGGAGCCACACTGTACCTCCAGGAGCCACACTGTACCTCCAGGAGCCACACTGTACCCCCAGGAGCCACACTGTACCCCCAAGAGCCACAATGTACCCCCAAGAGCCACACTGTACACCTAGGAGCCACACTGTACCCCCCGGAGCCACACTGTACCCCCAAGAGCCGCACTGTACTCCCAGGAACCGCACTGTACCCCCAGGAGCCACACTGTACCCCAGGAGCAACACTGTACACCCAGGAGCCACACTGTACCCCCAGAAGCCACACTGTACCCCCAGAAGCCACACTGTATCCCCAGGAGCCACACTGTACCCACAAGAGCCACACTGTACACCCAGGAGCCACACTGCACCACCAGGTGCCACACTGTACCCCCAAGAGCTGCACTGTACTCCCAAGAGCCGCACTGTACCCCCAAGAGCCACACAGTACCCCCAAGAGCCACACAGTACCCCCAGGAGCCACACTGTACCCCCAGGAGCCACACTGTACCCCCAGGAGCCACTGTACCCCCAGAAGCCACACTGTACCCCCAGGAGCCGCACTGTACCCCCAGGAGCCGCACTGTACCCCCAAGAGCTGCACTATACCCCCAAGAGCCACACTGTACCCCCAGGAGCCGCACTGTACCCCCAAGAGCCGCACTGTACCCCCAAGAGCCACACTGTACCCCCAAGAGCCACACTGTACACCTAGGAGCCACACTGTACACCTAGGAGCCACACTGTACCCCCCGGAGCTACACTGTACCCCCAAGAGCCGCACTGTACTCCCAGGAACCGCACTGTACCCCCAAGAGCCCCACTGTACCCCCAGGAGCCACACTGTACCCCCAGGAGCCACACTGTACACCCAGGAGCCACACTGTACACCCAGGAGCCACACTGTACCCCCAGAAGCTACACTGTACACCCAGGATTCGCACTGTACCCCCAAGAGCCACACTGTACCCCCAAGAGCCACACTGTACACCTAGGAGCCACACTGTACACCTAGGAGCCACACTGTACCCCCAAGAGCTGCACTGTACCCCCAAGAGCCGCACTGTTCTCCCAGGAGCCACACTGTACCCCAGGAGCCACACTGTACCTCCAGGAGCCACACTGAAACCCCAGGAGCCACACTGTACCCCCAAGAGCCACACTGTACCCCCAAGAGCCACACTGTACCTCCAAGAGCCACACTGTACCCCCAAGAGCCACACTGTACCCCCAAGAGCCACACTGTACACCTAGGAGCCACACTGTACACCTAGGAGCCACACTGTACCCCCCGGAGCCACACTGTACTCCCAGCACCCGCACTGTACCCCCAGGAGCCACACTGTACCCCCAGGAGCCACACTGTACCCCCAGGAGCCACACTGTACCCCCAGGAGCCACACTGTACACCCAGGAGCCACACTGTACCCCCAGAAGCCACACTGTACCCCCAGGAGCCGCACTGTACCCCCAAGAGCCACACTGTACACCTAGGAGCCACACTGTACACCTAGGAGCCACACTGTACCCCCAAGAGCTGCACTGTACCCCCAAGAGCCGCACTGTACTCCCAGGAGCCACACTGTACCCCCAGGAGCCACACTGTACCTCCAGGAGCCACACTGTACCTCCAGGAGCCACACTGAACCCCCAGGAGCCACACTGTACCCTCAAGAGCCACACTGTACCCCCAAGAGCCACACTGTACCCCCAAGAGCCACACTGTACCCCCAAGAGCCACACTGTACACCTAGGAGCCACACTGTACACCTAGGAGCCACACTGTACCCCCCGGAGCTACACTGTACCCCCAAGAGCCGCACTGTACCCCCAAGAGCCGCACTGTACCCCCAAGAGCCGCACTGTACTCCCAGGAACCGCACTGTACCCCCAAGAGCCCCACTGTACCCCCAGGAGCCACACTGTACCCCCAGGAGCCACACTGTACCCCCAGGAGCCACACTGTACACCCAGGAGCCACACTGTACCCCCAGAAGCCACACTGTACCCCCAGGAGTCGCACTGTACCCCCAAGAGCCACACTGTACCCCCAAGAGCCACACTGTACACCTAGGAGCCACACTGTACACCTAGGAGCCACACTGTACACCTAGGAGCCACACTGTACCCCCAAGAGCTGCACTGTACCCCCAAGAGCCGCACTGTACTCCCAGGAGCCCCACTGTACCCCAGCAGCCACACTGTACCCCCAGCAGCCACACAACCCCCAGGAGCCACACTGTACCCCCAAGAGCCCCACTGTACCCCCAAGAGCCACACTGTACCCCCAAGAGCCACACTGTACACCTAGCAGCCACACTGTACACCTAGGAGCCACACTGTACACCTAGGAGCCACACTGTACCCCCAAGAGCCGCACTGTACCCCCAAGAGCCGCACTATACTCCCAGGATCCGCACTGTACCCCCAGGAGCCACACTGTACCCCCAGGAGCCACACTGTACCCCCAAGAGCCACACTGTACCCCCAGGAGCCACACTGTACGCCCAGGAGCCACACTGTACCCCCAGAAGCCACACTGTACCACCAGAAGCCACACTGTACCCCCAAGAGCCACACTGTACACCTAGGAGCCACACTGTACCACCAGGTGCCACACTGTACCCCCAGTGCCACACTGTACCCCCAGGAGCCGCACTGTACCCCCAGGAGCCGCACTGTACCCCCAGGAGCCGCACTGTATCTCCAGGAGCCGCACTGTATGCCCAGGAGCCACACAGTACCCCAAGGAACCAAACTCTACCCCCAAGAGCCACACTGAACCCCCAGCAGCCACACTGTACCCCCAGGAGCTGCAATGTATCCTCGGGAGACACATTGTATCCCCAGGAGCCACACTTTATGCTCTTGAGCCACACTGTACCCCAGGAGCCAAACTGTACCCTCAGAAGCCGCACTGTACCCCAGGTGCCACAGTGTAACCCCCAGAGCCACACTGTACCACAAGTAGCTACACTGTAACCCCAGGAGCTGCACTGTACATACCCCAAGGAGCCGCATTATATCCCCAGGAGCCACACTGTACCTCCAGGAGATGCATTATGCCCCCAGGAGCCACACTGTACCCCCAGGAGCTGCACTGTGCCCCTAGGAGCCACACTGTACCCCCAGGAGCCATGGAAAGGTATTAGCAGCAGGGTGTTAGGGTGTAGAGGGGGAGGAATTAGCAGCGGGATGTTAGGGTGTATAGGGAGAGGTATTAGCAGCAGGATGTTAGGGTGTATAGGGAGAGGTATTAGCAGCAGGGTGTTAGGGTGTATAGGGAGAGGTATTAGCAGCAGGATGTTAGGGTGTATAGGGAGAGATATTAGCAGCAGGGTGTTAGGGTGTATAGGGAGAGGTATTAGCAGCGGGATGTTAGGGTGTATAGGGAGAGGTATTAGCAGCGGGGTGTTAGGGTGTATAGGGAGAGGTATTAGCAGCGAGATGGTAGGGTGTATACGGAGAGGTATTAGCAGCAGGATGTTAGGGTGTATAGGGAGAGGTATTAGCAGCGGGGTGTTAGGGTGTATAGGGGGAGGTATTAGCAGCGGGATGTTAGGGTGTATAGGGAGAGGTATTAGCAGCAGGATGTTAGGGTGTATAGGGAGAGGTATTAGCAGCAGGATGTTAGGGTGTATAGGGAGAGGTATTAGCAGCAGGGTGTTAGGGTGTATAGGGGGAGGTATTAGCAGCGGGATGTTAGGGTGTATAGGGAGAGGTATTCGCAGAGGGATGTTAGGGTGTATAGGGAGAGGTATTAGCAGCGGGATGTTAGGGTGTATAGGGAGAGGTATTAGCAGCAGGATGTTAGGGTGTATAGGGAGAGGTATTAGCAGCAGGGTGTTAGGGTGTATAGGGAGAGGTATTAGCAGCAGGATGTTAGGGTGTATAGGGAGAGGTATTAGCAGCGGGATGTTAGGGTGTATAGGGAGAGGTATTAGCAGCGGGATGTTAGGGTGTATAGGGAGAGGTATTAGCAGCAGGGTGTTAGGGTGTATAGGGAGAGGTATTAGCAGCAGGATGTTAGGGTGTATAGGGAGAGGTATTAGCAGCAGGGTGTTAGGGTGTATAGGGAGAGGTATTAGCAGCGGGATGTTAGGGTGTATAGGGAGAGGTATTAGCAGCAGGATGTTAGGGTGTATAGGGAGAGGTATTAGCAGCGGGATGTTAGGGTGTATAGGGAGAGGTATTAGCAGCAGGGTGTTAGGGTGTATAGGGAGAGGTATTAGCAGCGAGATGGTAGGGTGTATAGGGAGAGGTATTAGCAGCAGGATGTTAGGGTGTATAGGGAGAGGTATTAGCAGCAGGGTGTTGGGGTGTATAGGGAGAGGTATTAGCAGCGGGTGTTAGGGTGTATGGGGAGAGGTATTAGCAGCGAGATGTTAGGGTGTATAGGGAGAGGTATTAGCAGCGGGATGTTAGGGTGTATAGGGAGAGGTATTAGCAGCGGGATGTTAGGGTGTATAGGGAGAGGTATTAGCAGCTAGATGTTAGGGTGTATAGGGAGAGGTATTAGCAGCGGGATGTTAGGGTGTATAGGGAGAGGTATTAGCAGCAGGATGTTAGGGTGTATAGGGAGAGGTATTAGCAGTGGGATGTTAGGGTGTATAGGGAGAGGTATTAGCAGCGGGGTGTTAGGGTGTATAGGGAGAGATATTAGCAGCAGGATGTTAGGGTGTATAGGGAGAGGTATTAGCAGTGGGATGTTAGGGTGTATAGGGAGAGGTATTAGCAGCGGGGTGTTAGGGTGTATAGGGAGAGGTATTAGCAGCGGGATGTTAGGGTGTATAGGGAGAGGTATTAGCAGCGGGGTGTTAGGGTGTATAGGGAGAGGTATTAGCAGCAGGGTGTTAGGGTGTATAGGGAGAGGTATTAGCAGCAGGGTGTTAGGGTGTATAGGGAGAGGTATTAGCAGCGGTATGTTAGGGTGTATAGGGAGAGATATTAGCAGCAGGATGTTAGGGTGTATAGGGTGAGGTATTAGCAGTGGGATGTTAGGGTGTATAGGGAGAGGTATTAGCAGCGGGGTGTTAGGGTGTATAGGGAGAGGTATTAGCAGCGGGATGTTAGGGTGTATAGGGAGAGGTATTAGCAGCGGGGTGTTAGGGTGTATAGGGAGAGGTATTAGCAGCAGGGTGTTAGGGTGTATAGGGAGAGGTATTAGCAGCGGGGTGTTAGGGTGTATAGGGAGAGGTATTAGCAGCGGGATGTTAGGGTGTATAGGGAGAGGTATTAGCAGCAGGGTGTTAGGGTGTATAGGGAGAGGTATTAGCAGCGGGATGTTAGGGTGTATAGGGAGAGGTATTAGCAGCAGGGTGTTAGGGTGTATAGGGAGAGGTATTAGCAGCAGGGTGTTAGGGTGTATAGGGAGAGGTATTAGCAGCGGGATGTTAGGGTGTATAGGGAGAGGTATTAGCAGCGGGATGTTAGGGTGTATAGGGAGAGGTATTAGCAGCAGGGTGTTAGGGTGTATAGGGAGAGGTATTAGCAGCGGGATGTTAGGGTGTATAGGGAGAGGTATTAGCAGCAGGGTGTTAGGGTGTATAGGGAGAGGTATTAGCAGCAGGATGTTAGGGTGTATAGGGAGAGGTATTAGCAGCAGGGTGTTAGGGTGTATAGGGAGAGGTATTAGCAGCGGGATGTTAGGGTGTATAGGGAGAGGTATTAGCAGCGGGATGTTAGGGTGTATAGGGAGAGGTATTAGCAGCGGGATGTTAGGGTGTATAGGGAGAGGTATTAGCAGCGGGATGTTAGGGTGTATAGGGAGAGGTATTAGCAGCGGGATGTTAGGGTGTATAGGGAGAGGTATTAGCAGCGGGATGTTAGGGTGTATAGGGAGAGGTATTAGCAGCGGGATGTTAGGGTGTATAGGGAGAGGTATGAGCAGCAGGGTGTTAGGGTGTATAGGGAGAGGTATTAGCAGCGGGATGTTAGGGTGTATAGGGAGAGGTATTAGCAGCAGGATGTTAGGGTGTATAGGGAGAGGTATTAGCAGCGGGATGTTAGGGTGTATAGGGAGAGGTATTAGCAGCGGGATGTTAGGGTGTATAGGGAGAGGTATTAGCAGCAGGGTGTTAGGGTGTATAGGGAGAGGTATTAGCAGCGGGATGTTAGGGTGTATAGGGAGAGGTATTAGCAGCAGGGTGTTAGGGTGTATAGGGAGAGGTATTAGCAGCAGGGTGTTGGGGTGTATAGGGAGAGGTATTAGCAGCGGGGTGTTAGGGTGTATGGGGAGAGGTATTAGCAGCGGGATGTTAGGGTGTATAGGGAGAGGTATTAGCAGCGGGATGTTAGGGTGTATAGGGAGAGGTATTAGCAGCAGGGTGTTAGGGTGTATAGGGAGAGGTATTAGCAGCGGGATGTTAGGGTGTATAGGGAGAGGTACTGTATTGGCAGCAGGGTGTTAGGGTGTATAGGGAGAGGTATTAGCAGCAGGGTGTTAGGGTGTATAGGGAGAGGTATTAGCAGCGGGATGTTAGGGTGTATAGGGAGAGGTATTAGCAGCAGGGTGTTAGGGTGTATAGGGAGAGGTATTAGCAGCGGGATGTTAGGGTGTATAGGGAGAGGTATTAGCAGCAGGATGTTAGGGTGTATAGGGAGAGGTATTAGCAGCGGGATGTTAGGGTGTATAGGGAGAGGTATTAGCAGCGGGATGTTAGGGTGTATAGGGAGAGGTATTAGCAGCAGGGTGTTAGGGTGTATAGGGAGAGGTATTAGCAGCAGGATGTTAGGGTGTATAGGGAGAGGTATTAGCAGCGGGATGTTAGGGTGTATAGGGAGAGGTATTAGCAGCAGGGTGTTAGGGTGTATAAGGAGAGGTATTAGCAGCGGGATGTTAGGGTGTATAGGGAGAGGTATTAGCAGCAGGGTGTTAGGGTGTATAGGGAGAGGTATTAGCAGCGGGATGTTAGGGTGTATAGGGAGAGGTATTAGCAGCAGGATGTTAGGGTGTATAGGGAGAGGTATTAGCAGCGGGATGTTAGGGTGTATAGGGAGAGGTATTAGCAGCGGGATGTTAGGGTGTATAGGGAGAGGTATTAGGAGCAGGGTGTTAGGGTGTATAGGGAGAGGTATTAGCAGCGGGATGTTAGGGTGTATAGGGAGAGGTATTAGCAGCAGGGTGTTAGGGTGTATAGGGAGAGGTATTAGCAGCGGGATGTTAGGGTGTATAGGGAGAGGTATTAGCAGCAGGGTGTTAGGGTGTATAGGGAGAGGTATTAGCAGCGGGATGTTAGGGTGTATAGGGAGAGGTATTAGCAGCGGGATGTTAGGGTGTATAGGGAGAGGTATTAGCAGCGGGATGTTAGGGTGTATAGGGAGAGGTATTAGCAGCGGGATGTTAGGGTGTATAGGGAGAGGTATTAGCAGCGGGATGTTAGGGTGTATAGGGAGAAGTATTAGCAGCAGGGTGTTAGGGTGTATAGGGAGAGGTATTAGCAGCAGGATGTTAGGGTGTATAGGGAGAGGTATTAGCAGCAGGGTATTAGGGTGTATAGGGAGAGGTATTAGCAGCGGGATGTTGGGGTGTATAGGGAGAGGTATTAGCAGCGGGATGTTAGGGTGTATAGGGAGAGGTATTAGCAGCGGGGTGTTAGGGTGTATAGGGAGAGGTATTAGCAGCGAGATGGTAGGGTGTATAGGGAGAGGTATTAGCAGCGGGATGTTAGGGTGTATAGGGAGAGGTATTAGCAGCAGGGTGTTAGGGTGTATAGGGAGAGGTATTAGCAGCGAGATGGTAGGGTGTATAGGGAGAGGTATTAGCAGCGGGGTGTTAGGGTGTATAGGGAGAGGTATTAGCAGCAGGATGTTAGGGTGTATAGGGAGAGGTATTAGCAGCAGGGTGTTGGGGTGTATAGGGAGAGGTATTAGCAGCGGGGTGTTAGGGTGTATGGGGAGAGGTATTAGCAGCGGGATGTTAGGGTGTATAGGGAGAGGTATTAGCAGCGGGATGTTAGGGTGTATAGGGAGAGGTATTAGCAGCAGGGTGTTAGGGTGTATAGGGAGAGGTATTAGCAGCGGGATGTTAGGGTGTATAGGGAGAGGTATTAGCAGCGGGATGTTAGGGTGTATAGGGAGAGGTATTAGCAGCAGGGTGTTAGGGTGTATAGGGAGAGGTATTAGCAGCGGGATGTTAGGGTGTATAGGGAGAGGTATTAGCAGCAGGATGTTAGGGTGTATAGGGAGAGGTATTAGCAGCGGGATGTTAGGGTGTATAGGGAGAGGTATTAGCAGCAGGGTGTTAGGGTGTATAGGGAGAGGTATTAGCAGCGAGATGGTAGGGTGTATAGGGAGAGGTATTAGCAGCAGGGTGTTAGGGTGTATAGGGAGAGGTATTAGCAGCAGGATGTTAGGGTGTATAGGGAGAGGTATTAGCAGCAGGGTGTTAGGGTGTATAGGGAGAGGTATTAGCAGCGGGATGTTAGGGTGTATAGGGAGAGGTATTAGCAGCAGGATGTTAGGGTGTATAGGGAGAGGTATTAGCAGCGGGATGTTAGGGTGTATAGGGAGAGGTATTAGCAGCAGGGTGTTAGGGTGTATAGGGAGAGGTATTAGCAGCGAGATGGTAGGGTGTATAGGGAGAGGTATTAGCAGCAGGATGTTAGGGTGTATAGGGAGAGGTATTAGCAGCAGGGTGTTGGGGTGTATAGGGAGAGGTATTAGCAGCGGGTGTTAGGGTGTATGGGGAGAGGTATTAGCAGCGAGATGTTAGGGTGTATAGGGAGAGGTATTAGCAGCGGGATGTTAGGGTGTATAGGGAGAGGTATTAGCAGCGGGATGTTAGGGTGTATAGGGAGAGGTATTAGCAGCTAGATGTTAGGGTGTATAGGGAGAGGTATTAGCAGCGGGATGTTAGGGTGTATAGGGAGAGGTATTAGCAGCAGGATGTTAGGGTGTATAGGGAGAGGTATTAGCAGTGGGATGTTAGGGTGTATAGGGAGAGGTATTAGCAGCGGGGTGTTAGGGTGTATAGGGAGAGGTATTAGCAGCGGGATGTTAGGGTGTATAGGGAGAGGTATTAGCAGCGGGATGTTAGGGTGTATAGGGAGAGGTATTAGCAGCGGGATGTTAGGGTGTATAGGGAGAGGTATTAGCAGCAGGGTGTTAGGGTGTATAGGGAGAGGTATTAGCAGCAGGGTGTTAGGGTGTATAGGGAGAGGTATTAGCAGTGGGATGTTAGGGTGTATAGGGAGAGGTATTAGCAGCAGGATGTTAGGGTGTATAGGGAGAGGTATTAGCAGTGGGATGTTAGGGTGTATAGGGAGAGGTATTAGCAGCGGGGTGTTAGGGTGTATAGGGAGAGATATTAGCAGCAGGATGTTAGGGTGTATAGGGAGAGGTATTAGCAGTGGGATGTTAGGGTGTATAGGGAGAGGTATTAGCAGCGGGGTGTTAGGGTGTATAGGGAGAGGTATTAGCAGCGGGATGTTAGGGTGTATAGGGAGAGGTATTAGCAGCGGGGTGTTAGGGTGTATAGGGAGAGGTATTAGCAGCAGGGTGTTAGGGTGTATAGGGAGAGGTATTAGCAGCAGGGTGTTAGGGTGTATAGGGAGAGGTATTAGCAGCGGTATGTTAGGGTGTATAGGGAGAGATATTAGCAGCAGGATGTTAGGGTGTATAGGGTGAGGTATTAGCAGTGGGATGTTAGGGTGTATAGGGAGAGGTATTAGCAGCGGGGTGTTAGGGTGTATAGGGAGAGGTATTAGCAGCGGGATGTTAGGGTGTATAGGGAGAGGTATTAGCAGCGGGGTGTTAGGGTGTATAGGGAGAGGTATTAGCAGCAGGGTGTTAGGGTGTATAGGGAGAGGTATTAGCAGCGGGGTGTTAGGGTGTATAGGGAGAGGTATTAGCAGCGGGATGTTAGGGTGTATAGGGAGAGGTATTAGCAGCAGGGTGTTAGGGTGTATAGGGAGAGGTATTAGCAGCGGGATGTTAGGGTGTATAGGGAGAGGTATTAGCAGCAGGGTGTTAGGGTGTATAGGGAGAGGTATTAGCAGCAGGGTGTTAGGGTGTATAGGGAGAGGAATTAGCAGCGGGATGTTAGGGTGTATAGGGAGAGGTATTAGCAGCGGGATGTTAGGGTGTATAGGGAGAGGTATTAGCAGCAGGGTGTTAGGGTGTATAGGGAGAGGTATTAGCAGCGGGATGTTAGGGTGTATAGGGAGAGGTATTAGCAGCAGGGTGTTAGGGTGTATAGGGAGAGGTATTAGCAGCAGGATGTTAGGGTGTATAGGGAGAGGTATTAGCAGCAGGGTGTTAGGGTGTATAGGGAGAGGTATTAGCAGCGGGATGTTAGGGTGTATAGGGAGAGGTATTAGCAGCGGGATGTTAGGGTGTATAGGGAGAGGTATTAGCAGCGGGATGTTAGGGTGTATAGGGAGAGGTATTAGCAGCGGGATGTTAGGGTGTATAGGGAGAGGTATTAGCAGCGGGATGTTAGGGTGTATAGGGAGAGGTATTAGCAGCGGGATGTTAGGGTGTATAGGGAGAGGTATTAGCAGCGGGATGTTAGGGTGTATAGGGAGAGGTATGAGCAGCAGGGTGTTAGGGTGTATAGGGAGAGGTATTAGCAGCGGGATGTTAGGGTGTATAGGGAGAGGTATTAGCAGCAGGATGTTAGGGTGTATAGGGAGAGGTATTAGCAGCGGGATGTTAGGGTGTATAGGGAGAGGTATTAGCAGCAGGGTGTTAGGGTGTATAGGGAGAGGTATTAGCAGCAGGGTGTTGGGGTGTATAGGGAGAGGTATTAGCAGCGGGGTGTTAGGGTGTATGGGGAGAGGTATTAGCAGCGGGATGTTAGGGTGTATAGGGAGAGGTATTAGCAGCGGGATGTTAGGGTGTATAGGGAGAGGTATTAGCAGCAGGGTGTTAGGGTGTATAGGGAGAGGTATTAGCAGCGGGATGTTAGGGTGTATAGGGAGAGGTACTGTATTGGCAGCAGGGTGTTAGGGTGTATAGGGAGAGGTATTAGCAGCAGGGTGTTAGGGTGTATAGGGAGAGGTATTAGCAGCGGGATGTTAGGGTGTATAGGGAGAGGTATTAGCAGCAGGGTGTTAGGGTGTATAGGGAGAGGTATTAGCAGCGGGATGTTAGGGTGTATAGGGAGAGGTATTAGCAGCGGGATGTTAGGGTGTATAGGGAGAGGTATTAGCAGCGGGATGTTAGGGTGTATAGGGAGAGGTATTAGCAGCGGGATGTTAGGGTGTATAGGGAGAAGTATTAGCAGCAGGGTGTTAGGGTGTATAGGGAGAGGTATTAGCAGCAGGATGTTAGGGTGTATAGGGAGAGGTATTAGCAGCAGGGTATTAGGGTGTATAGGGAGAGGTATTAGCAGCGGGATGTTGGGGTGTATAGGGAGAGGTATTAGCAGCGGGATGTTAGGGTGTATAGGGAGAGGTATTAGCAGCGGGGTGTTAGGGTGTATAGGGAGAGGTATTAGCAGCGAGATGGTAGGGTGTATAGGGAGAGGTATTAGCAGCGGGATGTTAGGGTGTATAGGGAGAGGTATTAGCAGCAGGGTGTTAGGGTGTATAGGGAGAGGTATTAGCAGCGGGATGTTAGGGTGTATAGGGAGAGGTACTGTATTGGCAGCAGGGTGTTAGGGTGTATAGGGAGAGGTATTAGCAGCAGGGTGTTAGGGTGTATAGGGAGAGGTATTAGCAGCGGGATGTTAGGGTGTATAGGGAGAGGTATTAGCAGCAGGGTGTTAGGGTGTATAGGGAGAGGTATTAGCAGCGGGATGTTAGGGTGTATAGGGAGAGGTATTAGCAGCGGGATGTTAGGGTGTATAGGGAGAGGTATTAGCAGCGGGATGTTAGGGTGTATAGGGAGAGGTATTAGCAGCGGGATGTTAGGGTGTATAGGGAGAAGTATTAGCAGCAGGGTGTTAGGGTGTATAGGGAGAGGTATTAGCAGCAGGATGTTAGGGTGTATAGGGAGAGGTATTAGCAGCAGGGTATTAGGGTGTATAGGGAGAGGTATTAGCAGCGGGATGTTGGGGTGTATAGGGAGAGGTATTAGCAGCGGGATGTTAGGGTGTATAGGGAGAGGTATTAGCAGCGGGGTGTTAGGGTGTATAGGGAGAGGTATTAGCAGCGAGATGGTAGGGTGTATAGGGAGAGGTATTAGCAGCGGGATGTTAGGGTGTATAGGGAGAGGTATTAGCAGCAGGGTGTTAGGGTGTATAGGGAGAGGTATTAGCAGCGAGATGGTAGGGTGTATAGGGAGAGGTATTAGCAGCGGGGTGTTAGGGTGTATAGGGAGAGGTATTAGCAGCAGGATGTTAGGGTGTATAGGGAGAGGTATTAGCAGCAGGGTGTTGGGGTGTATAGGGAGAGGTATTAGCAGCGGGGTGTTAGGGTGTATGGGGAGAGGTATTAGCAGCGGGATGTTAGGGTGTATAGGGAGAGGTATTAGCAGCGGGATGTTAGGGTGTATAGGGAGAGGTATTAGCAGCAGGGTGTTAGGGTGTATAGGGAGAGGTATTAGCAGCGGGATGTTAGGGTGTATAGGGAGAGGTATTAGCAGCGGGATGTTAGGGTGTATAGGGAGAGGTATTAGCAGCGGGATGTTAGGGTGTATAGGGAGAGGTATTAGCAGCAGGGTGTTAGGGTGTATAGGGAGAGGTATTAGCAGCGGGATGTTAGGGTGTATAGGGAGAGGTATTAGCAGCGGGGTGTTAGGGTGTATAGGGAGAGGTACTGTATTGGCAGCAGGGTGTTAGGGTGTATAGGGAGAGGTATTAGCAGCAGGGTGTTAGGGTGTATAGGGAGAGGTATTAGCAGCGGGATGTTAGGGTGTATAGGGAGAGGTATTAGCAGCAGGGTGTTAGGGTGTATAGGGAGAGGTATTAGCAGCGGGATGTTAGGGTGTATAGGGAGAGGTATTAGCAGCGGGGTGTTAGGGTGTATAGGGAGAGGTATTAGCAGCGGGGTGTTAGGGTGTATAGGGAGAGGTATTAGCAGCAGGATGTTAGGGTGTATAGGGAGAGGTATTAGCAGCGGGATGTTAGGGTGTATAGGGAGAGGTATTAGCAGCAGGATGTTAGGGTGTATAGGGAGAGGTATTAGCAGCGGGATGTTAGGGTGTATAGGGAGAGGTATTAGCAGCGGGATGTTAGGGTGTATAGGGAGAGGTATTAGCAGCAGGGTGTTAGGGTGTATAGGGAGAGGTATTAGCAGCGGGATGTTAGGGTGTATAGGGAGAGGTATTAGCAGCAGGGTGTTAGGGTGTATAGGGAGAGGTATTAGCAGCGGGATGTTAGGGTGTATAGGGAGAGGTATTAGCAGCGGGATGTTAGGGTGTATAGGGAGAGGTATTAGCAGCGGGATGTTAGGGTGTATAGGGAGAGGTATTAGCAGCAGGGTGTTAGGGTGTATAGGGAGAGGTATTAGCAGCGGGATGTTAGGGTGTATAGGGAGAGGTATTAGCAGCAGGGTGTTAGGGTGTATAGGGAGAGGTATTCGCAGAGGGATGTTAGGGTGTATAGGGAGAGGTATTAGCAGCGGGATGTTAGGGTGTATAGGGAGAGGTATTAGCAGCGGGATGTTAGGGTGTACAGGGAGAGGTATTAGCAGCAGGATGTTAGGGTGTATAGGGAGAGGTATTAGCAGCGGGATGTTAGGGTGTATAGGGAGAGGTATTAGCAGCAGGATGTTAGGGTGTATAGGGAGAGGTATTAGCAGCAGGATGTTAGGGTGTATAGGGAGAGGTATTAGCAGTAGGATGTTAGGGTGTATAGGGAGAGGTATTAGCAGCGGGATGTTAGGGTGTATAGGGAGAGGTATTAGCAGCGGGGTGTTAGGGTGTATAGGGAGAGGTATTAGCAGCAGGATGTTAGGGTGTATAGGGAGAGGTATTAGCAGCAGGATGTTAGGGTGTATAGGGAGAGGTATTAGCAGCGGGGTGTTAGGGTTTATAGGGAGAGGTATTAGCAGCGGTGTGTTAGGGTGTATAGGGAGAGGTATTAGCAGCAGGGTGTTAGGGTGTATAGGGAGAGGTATTAGCAGCAGGGTGTTAGGGTGCATAGGGAGAGGTATTAGCATCGGGATGTTAGGGTGTATAGGGAGAGGTATTAGCAGCAGGATGTTAGGGTGTATAGGGAGAGGTATTAGCAGCGGGGTGTTAGGGTGTATAGGGAGAGGTATTAGCATCGGGATGTTAGGGTGTATAGGGAGAGGTATTAGCAGCGGGATGTTGGGGTGTATAGGGAGAGGTATTAGCAGCGGGATGTTAGGGTGTATAGGGAGAGGTATTAGCAGCAGGGTGTTAGGGTGTATAGGGAGAGTTATTAGCAGCGGGGTGTTAGGGTGTATAGGGAGAGGTATTAGCAGTGGGATGTTAGGGTGTATAGGGAGAGTTATTAGCAGCGGGGTGTTAGGGTGTATAAGGAGAGGTATTATCAGCGGGGTGTTAGGGTGTATAGGGAGAGGTATTAGCAGCGGGATGTTAGGGTGTATAGGGAGAGGTATTAGCAGCGGGATGTTAGGGTGCATTAGGAGGGGTATTAGCAGCGGGGTGTTAGGGTGCAGTAGGAGGGGTATTAGCAGCGGGATGTTAGGGTGTATAGGGAGAGGTATTAGCAGCGGGATGTTAGGGTGTATAGGGAGAGGTATTAGCAGCGGGGTGTTAGGGTGTATAGGGAGAGGTATTAGCAGCAGGATGTTAGGGTGTATAGGGAGAGGTATTAGCAGCAGGATGTTAGGGTGTATAGGGAGAGGTATTAGCAGCGGGGTGTTAGGGTGTATAGGGAGAGTTATTAGCAGCGGGGTGTTAGGGTGTATAGGGAGAGGTATTAGCAGCGGGGTGTTAGGGTGTATAGGGAGAGGTATTAGCAGCGGGATGTTAGGGTGTATAGGGAGAGGTATTAGCAGCGGGATGTTGGGGTGTATAGGGAGAGGTATTAGCAGCAGGATGTTAGGGTGTATAGGGAGAGGTATTAGCAGCGGGATGTTAGGGTGTATAGGGAGAGGTATTAGCAGCGGGATGTTAGGGTGTATAGGGAGAGGTATTAGCAGCGGGGTGTTAGGGTGTATAGGGAGAGGTATTAGCAGCAGGATGTTAGGGTGTATAGGGAGAGGTATTAGCAGCGGGATGTTAGGGTGTATAGGGAGAGGTATTAGCAGCGGGATGTTAGGGTGTATAGGGAGAGGTATTAGCAGCAGGGTGTTAGGGTGTATAGGGAGAGGTATTAGCAGCGGGATGTTAGGGTGTATAGGGAGAGGTATTAGCAGCAGGGTGTTAGGGTGTATAGGGAGAGGTATTAGCAGCGGGATGTTAGGGTGTATAGGGAGAGGTATTAGCAGCGGGATGTTAGGGTGTATAGGGAGAGGTATTAGCAGCGGGATGTTAGGGTGTATAGGGAGAAGTATTAGCAGCAGGGTGTTAGGGTGTATAGGGAGAGGTATTAGCAGCAGGATGTTAGGGTGTATAGGGAGAGGTATTAGCAGCAGGGTATTAGGGTGTATAGGGAGAGGTATTAGCAGCGGGATGTTGGGGTGTATAGGGAGAGGTATTAGCAGCGGGATGTTAGGGTGTATAGGGAGAGGTATTAGCAGCGGGGTGTTAGGGTGTATAGGGAGAGGTATTAGCAGCGAGATGGTAGGGTGTATAGGGAGAGGTATTAGCAGCGGGATGTTAGGGTGTATAGGGAGAGGTATTAGCAGCAGGGTGTTAGGGTGTATAGGGAGAGGTATTAGCAGCGAGATGGTAGGGTGTATAGGGAGAGGTATTAGCAGCAGGATGTTAGGGTGTATAGGGAGAGGTATTAGCAGCAGGGTGTTGGGGTGTATAGGGAGAGGTATTAGCAGCGGGGTGTTAGGGTGTATGGGGAGAGGTATTAGCAGCGGGATGTTAGGGTGTATAGGGAGAGGTATTAGCAGCGGGATGTTAGGGTGTATAGGGAGAGGTATTAGCAGCAGGGTGTTAGGGTGTATAGGGAGAGGTATTAGCAGCGGGATGTTAGGGTGTATAGGGAGAGGTACTGTATTGGCAGCAGGGTGTTAGGGTGTATAGGAAGAGGTATTAGCACCAGGGTGTTAGGGTGTATAGGGAGAGGTATTAGCAGCGGGATGTTAGGGTGTATAGGGAGAGGTATTAGCAGCAGGGTGTTAGGGTGTATAGGGAGAGGTATTAGCAGCGGGATGTTAGGGTGTATAGGGAGAGGTATTAGCAGCAGGATGTTAGGGTGTATAGGGAGAGGTATTAGCAGCGGGATGTTAGGGTGTATAGGGAGAGGTATTAGCAGCGGGATGTTAGGGTGTATAGGGAGAGGTATTAGCAGCAGGGTGTTAGGGTGTATAGGGAGAGGTATTAGCAGCGGGATGTTAGGGTGTATAGGGAGAGGTATTAGCAGCAGGGTGTTAGGGTGTATAGGGAGAGGTATTAGCAGCGGGATGTTAGGGTGTATAGGGAGAGGTATTAGCAGCGGGATGTTAGGGTGTATAGGGAGAGGTATTAGCAGCGGGATGTTAGGGTGTATAGGGAGAGGTATTAGCAGCAGGGTGTTAGGGTGTATAGGGAGAGGTATTAGCAGCGGGATGTTAGGGTGTATAGGGAGAGGTATTAGCAGCGGGATGTTAGGGTGTATAGGGAGAGGTATTAGCAGCAGGATGTTAGGGTGTATAGGGAGAGGTATTAGCAGCAGGATGTTAGGGTGTATAGGGAGAGGTATTAGCAGCAGGATGTTAGGGTGTATAGGGAGAGGTATTAGCAGCGGGATGTTAGGGTGTATAGGGAGAGGTATTAGCAGCGGGGTGTTAGGGTGTATAGGGAGAGGTATTAGCAGCAGGATGTTAGGGTGTATAGGGAGAGGTATTAGCAGCAGGATGTTAGGGTGTATAGGGAGAGGTATTAGCAGCGGGGTGTTAGGGTTTATAGGGAGAGGTATTAGCAGCGGTGTGTTAGGGTGCATAGGGAGAGGTATTAGCATCGGGATGTTAGGGTGTATAGGGAGAGGTATTAGCAGCAGGATGTTAGGGTGTATAGGGAGAGGTATTAGCAGCGGGGTGTTAGGGTGTATAGGGAGAGGTATTAGCAACGGGATGTTAGGGTGTATAGGGAGAGGTATTAGCAGCGGGATGTTGGGGTGTATAGGGAGAGGTATTAGCAGCGGGATGTTAGGGTGTATAGGGAGAGGTATTAGCAGCAGGGTGTTAGGGTGTATAGGGAGAGTTATTAGCAGCGGGGTGTTAGGGTGTATAGGGAGAGGTATTAGCAGTGGGATGTTAGGGTGTATAGGGAGAGTTATTAGCAGCGGGGTGTTAGGGTGTATAAGGAGAGGTATTATCAGCGGGGTGTTAGGGTGTATAGGGAGAGGTATTAGCAGCGGGATGTTAGGGTGTATAGGGAGAGGTATTAGCAGCGGGATGTTAGGGTGCATTAGGAGGGGTATTAGCAGCGGGGTGTTAGGGTGCAGTAGGAGGGGTATTAGCAGCGGGATGTTAGGGTGTATAGGGAGAGGTATTAGCAGCGGGATGTTAGGGTGTATAGGGAGAGGTATTAGCAGCGGGGTGTTAGGGTGTATAGGGAGAGGTATTAGCAGCAGGATGTTAGGGTGTATAGGGAGAGGTATTAGCAGCAGGATGTTAGGGTGTATAGGGAGAGGTATTAGCAGCGGGGTGTTAGGGTGTATAGGGAGAGTTATTAGCAGCGGGGTGTTAGGGTGTATAGGGAGAGGTATTAGCAGCGGGATGTTAGGGTGTATAGGGAGAGGTATTAGCAGCGGGATGTTGGGGTGTATAGGGAGAGGTATTAGCAGCAGGATGTTAGGGTGTATAGGGAGAGGTATTAGCAGCGGGATGTTAGGGTGTATAGGGAGAGGTATTAGCAGCGGGATGTTAGGGTGTATAGGGAGAGGTATTATCAGCGGGATGTTAGGGTGTATAAGGAGAGGTATTATCAGCGGGGTGTTAGGGTGTATAGGGAGAGGTATTAGGAGCGGGGTGTTAGGGTGCAGTAGGAGGGGTATTAGCAGCAGGATGTTAGGGTGTATAGGGAGAGGTATTAGGAGCGGGGTGTTAGGGTGCAGTAGGAGGGGTATTAGCAGCAGGATGTTAGGGTGTATAGGGAGAGGTATTAGCAGCACCCGGATGGTGCCGGAGTGAATAATACTTCAGAGAAAAAGAAGTGTTTGCCCAATAATCTTCCTCTGATGCTGGAGGTGGCAGGTTAAGCGGCGACGCGAGGAACTCCTTATTACAGACAGGGTGGGGGATACGGGAAAGTGCCTCGCAGCAGAGGTAGCAGGGACCACAGGCAACACGCAAAGGAAATAAAACATGTGTCATGGAACAAGAACTGCATTTCTGATTCACCCCCTCTCTCCTTTGCAGCTTCTGCCTGTCAGTTCTTATTCTCAGCTGCATGGAGTTTGCACACACATACTGTGCCTGTGTGACATGTAACAGTGTTGCATTTCTTGCCTCTGGGCATGACATCAGTGAGCTGCTACTGCAGCCTCTGAGATCCTCACCAGAATGGGCTAGTCTGCCCCACCTTCTGTTTGTTCAAAGATAGTCTGTCCCAAGACTATTCCCTTTACCCACACTGCCCCTCACTTCATTTTCCACCATAACCTCTGGATGAGTGAGCACTCTACTGTAAACTCCTGTACTGGTAGGATTATCTTTTTCACCTGACTTTAACTACCAAGCACCCACAGAGAGACATTATCCCAACACCTACTTCTCTACACAAGTTCCTGTTTTTTACCTGCTTTCCACAAATAAAGTAAAGAAAAGAAACAGACTTGTTGTGCTTGGAAAAGAGGGCCGAGTTGACACTATATGGGCTAAATCATCTTACATATGACCCTGGCTTTCAGAATAACATGCTTCGGATAGACATACAGTATAGTCTGAATATGAAACAAGCGAGGGATCAAATACAGCCTGAGGTTTTACAATACGGAGGGAAATGAGCCATGGTTCAGATCTTCCATTCATTTCTATGTCTCCGTGTGTTACAACTTCGTGAGATATTAAACACAGTGATTAAAACTCTCCTCCTTCCCCCCTGCTCCTTCTAGTGGGAAAAACACAGATGTAGGCTCAACTATCCAAAAGAAAGAGATAAGGTTCATACATGTAGGTTGAACTTGATGGACGTACATCTTTTTTCAACCTCATCTACTATGTAACTAAGTAATAAGGAAACATTTTCTACTTTGTGTATAAATTATATTCTCATTGTGTTTGGGGTCGTGTTTATAAGCTGCAAAGACCCCGAAGCATATCAATGTATACAGCGAATATAATATATAATAGTATTATATACAAGAGAAGGGATAATGCAGCTAGTGACTGAGTGCTGGAAGTGGACCAGTCCTGTATGGGAAGGCTGTGTGTGATTGTAGAACTTTATCTGTCACCATTTTCAATAAACCAAATCACCTTGAACCCGAAAGGGTGACACTCACCCCAAAGCACATGGAGCATCTCTGGCAGGCTGTCATGCTCCACGTGACACGTGTAATTCTGCCGGTCCTCCGGTGTCACCTCCACCGTGACTCGGATCTGGTAGGTGCCATCTGGGTTAGGGAGGATCTGCTTGGCCTCCATGGGTTGAATCTCTTGGCTTTCTAGAGTCCACGTAACATCCGCATCTCTCGGGTAGAACCCGTACGCGAGGCAGTGAAGCTGTGTGTGTCCAGGGGATTCTTTACTCCAAACCTTGACCGCTGGGCGCACTGACCAAAGAGGAGATGGAGATTTTATTAAACAGCCATATTCCGTAGCACTTACACTTAAATGGTGTCTTCTGGTTTGCCTCCTGTCACTATTTCTAAAACTCTAACACAGGCCCTCATTCTCACCCGTCTCGACTATTGTAACCTTCAACAGACCGGACTTCCTGCCTCCCACCTGTCACCTCTCTACATCCAGCTAGCACCCTGTCTCCAGCTTTAGGTCCGCTAAATGGCTGATACTATACGTGGCGTGTGCAGGGACCGTGGCTTCGGGCTGGCGCATCTACCAGAACAAGTCATATAAAAAGAGGTCTTAGTCTGCGCTTCCCCAGCGCATTCATTAATAAACTGCATTAAAATGATATTATTGATGTGATCTAATAGATTGTGACATGAATGAAAAGAAATACTTCTCTGTGACTATAGAAATATAAATGTATAATATATTAGGTGAAAATTAAAGTGCAATAAACCTTAACAAACAGTTAATAAATTGATATAAACAAAGCGTCTCTTTGCTGCCAAACACGTAGATACTCAAAAATCTCATTTCCCCCGAGACCCTAAAGTTTCCGCCAGGTGGGATTTGCTTTATTACTCCGCTCAGGATGTGAGTAAACACGAGACGTCCCCACAGACCCCTCACATTGTGCTGTGATACTGCGCCAGTAACCACGAGACGCCCCCACAGACCCCTCACCTTGTGCTGCGATACTGCGCCAGTAACACGAGACGCCCCCACAGACCCCTCACCTTGTGCTGCGATACTGCGCCAGTAACACGAGACGTCCCCACAGACCCCTCACCTTGTGCTGCGATACTGCGCCAGTAACCACGAGACGTTCCCACAGACCCCACCCCTTGTGCTGCAATACTGCGCCACTAACACGAGACGTCCCCACAGACCCCTCACCTTGTGCTGCGATACTGCGCCAGTAACCACGAGACGTCCCCACAGACCCCTCACCTTGTGCTGCGATACTGCGCCAGTAACACGAGACGTCCCCACAGACCCCTCACCTTGTGCTGCGATACTGCGCCAGTAACCACGAGACGTCCCCACAGACTCCTCACCTTGTGCTGCGACACTGCGCCAGTAACCAGGAGACGTCCCCACAGACCCCTCACCTTGTGCTGCGATACTGCGCCAGTAACCACGAGACGCCCCCACAGACCCCTCACCTTGTGCTGCGATACTGCGCCAGTAACCACGAGACGTCCCCACAGACTCCTCACCTTGTGCTGCGATACTGCGCCAGTAACCACGAGACGTCCCCACAGACCCCTCACCTTGTGCTGCGATACTGCGCCAGTAATCACGAGATGCCCCCACAGACCCCTCACCTTGTGCTGCGATACTGCGCCAGTAACCACGAGATATTCCCACAGACCCCTCACCTTGTGCTGCGATACTGCGCCAGTAACACGAGACGTCCCCACAGACCCCTCACCTTGTGCTGCGATACTGCGCCAGTAACCACGAGACGTCCCCACAGACTCCTCACCTTGTGCTGCGACACTGCGCCAGTAACCAGGAGACGTCCCCACAGACCCCTCACCTTGTGCTGCGATACTGCGCCAGTAACCACGAGACGTCCCCACAGACCCCTCACCTTGTGCTGCGATACTGCGCCAGTAACCACGAGACGTCCCCACAGACTCCTCACCTTGTGCTGCGATACTGCGCCAGTAACACGAGACGCCACCACAGACCCCTCACCTTGTGCTGCGATACTGCGCCAGTAACCACAGAACCCTCACCTTGTGCTGCGATACTGCGCCAGTAACCACGAGACGTCCCCACAGACTCCTCACCTTGTGCTGCGATACTGCGCCAGTAACACGAGACGCCACCACAGACCCCTCACCTTGTGCTGCGATACTGCGCCAGTAACCACAGAACCCTCACCTTGTGCTGCGACACTGCGCCAGTAACCAGGAGACGTCCCCACAGACCCCTCACCTTGTGCTGCGATACTGCGCCAGTAACCACGAGACGCCCCCACAGACCCCTCACCTTGTGCTGCGATACTGCGCCAGTAATCACGAGATGCCCCCACAGACCCCTCACCTTGTGCTGCGATACTGTGCCAGTAACACGAGACGTCCCCACAGACCCCTCACCTTGTGCTGCGATACTGCGCCAGTAACACGAGACGCCCCCACAGACCCCTCACCTTGTGCTGCGATACTGCGCCAGTAACCACGAGACGTCCCCACAGACTCCTCACCTTGTGCTGCGATACTGCGCCAGTAACCACGAGATATCCCCACAGACCCCTCACCTTGTGCTGCGATACTGCGCCAGTAACCACGAGACGTCCCCACAGACCCCTCACCTTGTGCTGTGATACTGCGCCAGTAACCACGAGATATCCCCACAGACCCCTCACCTTGTGCTGCGATACTGCGCCAGTAACCACGAGATATCCCCACAGACCCCTCACCTTGTGCTGCGATACTGCGCCAGTAACCACGAGACGTCCCCACAGACTCCTCACCTTGTGCTGTGATACTGCGCCAGTAACCACGAGATGTCCTCACAGACCCCTCACCTTGTGCTGCGATACTGCGCCAGTAACCACGAGACGTCCCCACAGACCCCTCACCTTGTGCTGCGATACTGCGCCAGTAACCACGAGATACCCCCACAGACCCCTCACCTTGTGCTACGATACTGCACCAGTAACACGAGACTCCCCCACAGACCCCTCACCTTGTGCTGCGATACTGCGCCAGTAACATGAGACGTCCCCACAGACCCCTCACCTTGTGCTGCGATACTGCGCCAGTAACACGAGACGTCCCCACAGACCCCTCACCTTGTGCTGCGATACTGCGCCAGTAACACGAGACGCCCCCACAGACCCCTCACCTTGTGCTGCGATACTGCGCCAGTAACCACGAGACGTCCCCACAGACCCCTCACCTTGTGCTGCGATACTGCGCCAGTAACCACGAGACGTCCCCACAGACCCCTCACCTTGTGCTGCGATACTGCGCCAGTAACCACGAGACGCCCCCACAGACCCCTCACCTTGTGCTGCGATACTGTGCCAGTAACACGAGACGTCCCCACAGACCCCTCACCTTGTGCTGCGATACTGCACCAGTAACCACGAGACGTCCCCACAGACCCCTCACCTTGTGCTGCGATACTGCGCCAGTAACCACGAGACGCCCCCACAGACCCCTCACCTTGTGCTGCGATACTGCGCCAGTAACCACGAGACGTCCCCACAGACCTCTCACCTTGTGCTGCTATACTGCGCCAGTAACCACGAGACGTCCCCACAGACCCCTCACCTTGTGCTGCGATACTGCGCCAGTAACACGAGACGTCCCCACAGACCCCTCACCTTGTGCTGCGATACTGCGCCAGTAACCACGAGACGCCCCCACAGACCCCTCACCTTGTGCTGCGAGACTGCGCCAGTAACACGAGACGTCCCCACAGACCCCTCACCTTGTGCTGCGATACTGCGCCAGTAACCACGAGACGCCCCCACAGACCCCTCACCTTGTGCTGCGATACTGCGCCAGTAACACGAGACTTCCCTACAGACCCCTCACCTTGTGCTGCGATACTGCGCCAGTAACCAAGAGAGACCACCACAGACCCCTCACCTTGTGCTGCGATACTGCGCCTGTAACACGAGACGCCTCCACAGACCCCTCACCTTGTGCTGAGATACTGCGCCAGTAACCACGAGACGCCCCCACAGACCCCTCACCTTGTGCTGCGATACTGCGCCAGTAACACGAGACGTCCCCACAGACCCCTCACCTTGTGCTGCGATACTGCGCCAGTAACCATGAGACGCCCCCACAGACCCCTCACCTTGTGCTGCGATACTGCGCCAGTAACCACGAGACGCCCCCACAGACCCCTCACCTTGTGCTGCGATACTGCGCCAGTAACCACGAGACGTCCCCACAGACCCCTCACCTTGTGCTGCGATACTGCGCCAGTAACCACGAGACGTCCCCACAGACCCCTCACCTTGTGCTGCGATACTGCGCCAGTAACCACGAGACGTCCCCACAGACTCCTCACCTTGTGCTGCGATACTGCGCCAGTAACCACGAGACGCCCCCACAGACCCCTCACCTTGTGCTGCGATACTGCGCCAGTAACCAGGAGACGTCCCCACAGACCCCTCACCTTGTGCTGTGATACTGCGCCAGTAACCACGAGACGCCCCCACAGACCCCTCACCTTGTGCTGCGATACTGCGCCAGTAACACGAGACAGCCCCACAGACCCCTCACCTTGTGCTGCGATACTGCGCCAGTAACCACGAGACGCCCCCACAGACCCCTCACCTTGTGCTGCGATACTGCGCCAGTAACCACGAGACGCCCCCACAAACCCCTCACCTTGTGCTGCGATACTGCGCCAGTAACCACGAGACGCCCCCACAGACCCCTCACCTTGTGCTGCGATACTGCGCCAGTAACACGAGACGTCCCCACAGACCCCTCACCTTGTGCTGCGATACTGCGCCAGTAACCACGAGACGTCCCCACAGACCCCTCACCTTGTGCTGCGATACTGCGCCAGTAACACGAGACAGCCCCACAGACCCCTCACCTTGTGCTGCGATACTGCGCCAGTAACCACGAGACGCCCCCACAGACCCCTCACCTTGTGCTGCGATACTGCGCCAGTAACCACGAGACGCCCCCACAGACCCCTCACCTTGTGCTGCGATACTGCGCCAGTAACCACGAGACGTCCCCACAGACCCCTCACCTTGTGCTGCGATACTGCGCCAGTAACACGAGATGTCCCCACAGACCCCTCACCTTGTGCTGCGATACTGCGCCAGTAACACGAGATGTCCCCACAGACCCCTCACCTTGTGCTGCGATACTGCGCCAGTAACACGAGACGCCCCCACAGACCCCTCACCTTGTGCTGCGATACTGCGCCAGTAACCACGAGACATCCCCACAAACCCCTCACCTTGTGATGCGATACTGCGCCAGTAACACGAGACGGCCTCATAGACCCCTCACCTTGTGCAGCGATACTGCGCCAGTAACACGAGACGCCCACACAGACCCCTCACCTTGTGCTGCGATACTGCGCCAGTAACCACGAGACGTCCCCACAGACCCCTCACCTTGTGCTGCGAGACTGCGCCAGTAACACGAGACGTCCCCACAGACCCCTCACCTTGTGCTGCGATACTGCGCCAGTAACACGAGACGCCCCCACAGACCCCTCACCTTGTGCTGCGATACTGCGCCAGTAACCACGAGACGCCCCCACAGACCCCTCACCTTTTGCTGCGATACTGCGCCAGTAACCACGAGACGCCCCCACAGACCCCTCACCTTGTGCTGCGATACTGCGCCAGTAACACGAGACGGCCCCACAGACCCCTCACCTTGTGCTGCGATACTGCGCCAGTAACCACGAGACGTCCCCACAGACCCCTCACCTTGTGCTGCGATACTGCGCCAGTAACACGAGACCTCCCCCACAGACCCCTCACCTTGTGCTGCGATACTGCACCTGTAAACACGAGACGTCCCCACAGACCCCTCACCTTGTGCTGCGATACTGCGCCAGTAACCACGAGACGTCCCCACAGACCCCTCACCTTGTGCTGTGATACTGCGCCAGTAACCACGAGACGCCCCCACAGACCCCTCACCTTGTGCTGCGATACTGCGCCAGTAACACGAGACGTCCCCACAGACCCCTCACCTTGTGCAGCGATACTGCGCCAGTAACACGAGACGCCCCCACAGACCCCTCACCTTGTGCTGTGATACTGCGCCAGTAACCACGAGACGTCCCCACAGACCCCTCACCTTGTGCTGCGATACTGCGCCAGTAACCACGAGACGCCCCCACAGACCCCTCACCTTGTGCTGCGATACTGCGCCAGTAACACGAGACGTCCCCACAGACCACTCACCTTGTGCTGCGATACTGCGGCAGTTACCACGAGACGTCCCCACAGACCCCTCACCTTGTGCTGCGATACTGCGCCAGTAACATGAGACGTCACCACAGACCCCTCACCTTGTGCTGCGATACTGCGGCAGTTACCACGAGACGTCCCCACAGACCCCTCACCTTGTGCTGCGATACTGCGCCAGTAACACGAGACAGTCCCACAGACCCCTCACCTTGTGCTGCGATACTGCGCCAGTAACCACGAGACGCCCCCACAGACCCCTCACCTCTTGCTGCGATACTGCGCCAGTAACCACGAGACGCCCCCACAGACCCCTCACCTTGTGCTGCGATACTGCGCCAGTAACCACGAGACGTCCCCACAGACCCCTCACCTTGTGCTGCGATACTGCGCCAGTAACACGAGATGTCCCCACAGACCCCTCACCTTGTGCTGCGATACTGCGCCAGTAACACGAGACGCCCCCACAGACCCCTCACCTTGTGCTGCGATACTGCGCCAGTAACCACGAGACATCCCCACAGACCCCTCACCTTGTGATGCGATACTGCGCCAGTAACACGAGACGGCCTCATAGACCCCTCACCTTGTGCAGCGATACTGCGCCAGTAACACGAGACGCCCACACAGACCCCTCACCTTGTGCTGCGATACTGCGCCAGTAACACGAGACGTCCCCACAGACCCCTCACCTTGTGCTGTGATACTGCGCCAGTAACCACGAGACGTCCCCACAGACCCCTCACCTTGTGCTGCGAGACTGCGCCAGTAACACGAGACGTCCCCACAGACCCCTCACCTTGTGCTGCGATACTGCGCCAGTAACACGAGACGCCCCCACAGACCCCTCACCTTGTGCTGCGATACTGCGCCAGTAACCACGAGACGCCCCCACAGACCCCTCACCTTGTGCTGCGATACTGCGCCAGTAACCACGAGACGCCCCCACAGACCCCTCACCTTGTGCTGCGATACTGCGCCAGTAACACGAGACGGCCCCACAGACCCCTCACCTTGTGCTGCGATACTGCGCCAGTAACCACGAGACGTCCCCACAGACCCCTCACCTTGTGCTGCGATACTGCGCCAGTAACACGAGACCTCCCCCACAGACCCCTCACCTTGTGCTGCGATACTGCGCCAGTAACCACGAGACGTCCCCACAGACCCCTCACCTTGTGCTGTGATACTGCGCCAGTAACCACGAGACGCCCCCACAGACCCCTCACCTTGTGCTGCGATACTGCGCCAGTAACACGAGACGTCCCCACAGACCCCTCACCTTGTGCAGCGATACTGCGCCAGTAACACGAGACGCCCCCACAGACCCCTCACCTTGTGCTGTGATACTGCGCCAGTAACCACGAGACGTCCCCACAGACCCCTCACCTTGTGCTGCGATACTGCGCCAGTAACACGAGACGTCCCCACAGACCCCTCACCTTGTGCTGCGATACTGCGGCAGTTACCACGAGACGTCCCCACAGACCCCTCACCTTGTGCTGCGATACTGCGCTAGTAACATGAGACGTCACCACAGACCCCTCACCTTGTGCTGCGATACTGCGGCAGTTACCACGAGACGCCCCCACAGACCCCTCACCTTGTGCTGCGATACTGCGCCAGTAACACGAGACGGCCCCACAGACCCCTCACCTTGTGCTGCGATACTGCGCCAGTAACCACGAGACGTCCCCACAGACCCCTCACCTTGTGCTGCGATACTGCACCTGTAAACACGAGACGTCCCCACAGACCCCTCACCTTGTGCTGCGATACTGCGCCAGTAACCACGAGACGTCCCCACAGACCCCTCACCTTGTGCTGTGATACTGCGCCAGTAACCACGAGACGCCCCCACAGACCCCTCACCTTGTGCTGCGATACTGCGCCAGTAACACGAGACGTCCCCACAGACCCCTCACCTTGTGCAGCGATACTGCGCCAGTAACACGAGACGCCCCCACAGACCCCTCACCTTGTGCTGTGATACTGCGCCAGTAACCACGAGACGTCCCCACAGACCCCTCACCTTGTGCTGCGATACTGCGCCAGTAACCACGAGACGCCCCCACAGACCCCTCACCTTGTGCTGCGATACTGCGCCAGTAACACGAGACGTCCCCACAGACCACTCACCTTGTGCTGCGATACTGCGGCAGTTACCACGAGACGTCCCCACAGACCCCTCACCTTGTGCTGCGATACTGCGCCAGTAACATGAGACGTCACCACAGACCCCTCACCTTGTGCTGCGATACTGCGGCAGTTACCACGAGACGTCCCCACAGACCCCTCACCTTGTGCTGCGATACTGCGCCAGTAACACGAGACAGTCCCACAGACCCCTCACCTTGTGCTGCGATACTGCGCCAGTAACCACGAGACGCCCCCACAGACCCCTCACCTCTTGCTGCGATACTGCGCCAGTAACCACGAGACGCCCCCACAGACCCCTCACCTTGTGCTGCGATACTGCGCCAGTAACCACGAGACGTCCCCACAGACCCCTCACCTTGTGCTGCGATACTGCGCCAGTAACACGAGATGTCCCCACAGACCCCTCACCTTGTGCTGCGATACTGCGCCAGTAACACGAGACGCCCCCACAGACCCCTCACCTTGTGCTGCGATACTGCGCCAGTAACCACGAGACATCCCCACAGACCCCTCACCTTGTGATGCGATACTGCGCCAGTAACACGAGACGGCCTCATAGACCCCTCACCTTGTGCAGCGATACTGCGCCAGTAACACGAGACGCCCACACAGACCCCTCACCTTGTGCTGCGATACTGCGCCAGTAACACGAGACGTCCCCACAGACCCCTCACCTTGTGCTGTGATACTGCGCCAGTAACCACGAGACGTCCCCACAGACCCCTCACCTTGTGCTGCGAGACTGCGCCAGTAACACGAGACGTCCCCACAGACCCCTCACCTTGTGCTGCGATACTGCGCCAGTAACACGAGACGCCCCCACAGACCCCTCACCTTGTGCTGCGATACTGCGCCAGTAACCACGAGACGCCCCCACAGACCCCTCACCTTGTGCTGCGATACTGCGCCAGTAACCACGAGACGCCCCCACAGACCCCTCACCTTGTGCTGCGATACTGCGCCAGTAACACGAGACGGCCCCACAGACCCCTCACCTTGTGCTGCGATACTGCGCCAGTAACCACGAGACGTCCCCACAGACCCCTCACCTTGTGCTGCGATACTGCGCCAGTAACACGAGACCTCCCCCACAGACCCCTCACCTTGTGCTGCGATACTGCGCCAGTAACCACGAGACGTCCCCACAGACCCCTCACCTTGTGCTGTGATACTGCGCCAGTAACCACGAGACGCCCCCACAGACCCCTCACCTTGTGCTGCGATACTGCGCCAGTAACACGAGACGTCCCCACAGACCCCTCACCTTGTGCAGCGATACTGCGCCAGTAACACGAGACGCCCCCACAGACCCCTCACCTTGTGCTGTGATACTGCGCCAGTAACCACGAGACGTCCCCACAGACCCCTCACCTTGTGCTGCGATACTGCGCCAGTAACACGAGACGTCCCCACAGACCCCTCACCTTGTGCTGCGATACTGCGGCAGTTACCACGAGACGTCCCCACAGACCCCTCACCTTGTGCTGCGATACTGCGCCAGTAACATGAGACGTCACCACAGACCCCTCACCTTGTGCTGCGATACTGCGGCAGTTACCACGAGACGCCCCCACAGACCCCTCACCTTGTGCTGCGATACTGCGCCAGTAACCACGAGACGTCCCCACAGACCCCTCACCTTGTGCTGCGATACTGCGCCAGTAACCACGAGACATCCCCACAGACCCCTCACCTTGTGCTGCGATACTGCGCCAGTAACACGAGACGCCCCCACAGACCCCTCACCTTGTGCTGCGATACTGCGCCAGTAACCACGAGACGCCCCCACAGACCCCTCACCTTGTGCTGCGATACTGCGCCAGTAACACGAGACGTCCCCACAGACCCCTCACCTTGTGCTGCGATACTCTGCCAGTAACATGAGACGCCCCCACAGACCCCTCACCTTGTGCTGCGATACTGCGCCAGTAACACGAGACGCCCCCACAGACCCCTCACCTTGTGCTGCGATACTGCGCCAGTACCACGAGATGCCCCCACAGACCCCTCACCTTGTGCTGCGATACTGCGCCAGTAACACGAGACGCCCCCACAGACCTCTCACCTTGTGCTGCGATACTGCGCCAGTAACACGAGACGCCCCCACAGACCCCTCACCTTGTGCTGTGATACTGCGCCAGTAACCACAAGACGTCCCCACAGACCCCTCACCTTGTGCTGCGATACTGCGCCAGTAACACGAGACGCCCCCACAGACCCCTCACCTTGTGCTGCGATACTGCGCCAGTAACCACGAGACGTCCCCACAGACCCCTCACCTTGTGCTGCGATACTGCGCCAGTAACACGAGACGCCCCCACAGACCCCTCACCTTGTGCTGTGATACTGCGCCAGTAACCACGAGACGTCCCCACAGACCCCTCACCTTGTGCTGCGATACTGCGCCAGTAACCACGAGACGCCCCCACAGACCCCTCACCTTGTGCTGCGATACTGCGCCAGTAACACGAGACGTCCCCACAGACCACTCACCTTGTGCTGCGATACTGCGGCAGTTACCACGAGACGTCCCCACAGACCCCTCACCTTGTGCTGCGATACTGCGCCAGTAACATGAGACGTCACCACAGACCCCTCACCTTGTGCTGCGATACTGCGGCAGTTACTACGAGACGCCCCCACAGACCCCTCACCTTGTGCTGCGATACTGTGCCAGTAACCACGAGACGTCCCCACAGACCCCTCACCTTGTGCTGCGATACTGCGCCAGTAACACGAGATGTCCCCACAGACCCCTCACCTTGTGCTGCAATACTGCGCCAGTAACACGAGACGCCCCCACAGACCCCTCACCTTGTGCTGCGATACTGCGCCAGTAACCACGAGACATCCCCACAGACCCCTCACCTTGTGATGCGATACTGCGCCAGTAACACGAGACGGCCTCATAGACCCCTCACCTTGTGCAGCGATACTGCGCCAGTAACACGAGACGTCCCCACAGACCCCTCACCTTGTGCTGTGATACTGCGCCAGTAACCACGAGACGTCCCCACAGACCACTCACCTTGTGCTGCGAGACTGCGCCAGTAACACGAGACGTCCCCACAGACCCCTCACCTTGTGCTGCGATACTGCGCCAGTAACACGAGACGCCCCCACAGACCCCTCACCTTGTGCTGCGATACTGCGCCAGTAACCACGAGACGCCCCCACAGACCCCTCACCTTGTGCTGCGATACTGCGCCAGTAACCACGAGACGCCCCCACAGACCCCTCACCTTGTGCTGCGATACTGCGCCAGTAACACGAGACGGCCCCACAGACCCCTCACCTTGTGCTGCGATACTGCGCCAGTAACCACGAGACGTCCCCACAGACCCCTCACCTTGTGCTGCGATACTGCGCCAGTAACACGAGACCTCCCCCACAGACCCCTCACCTTGTGCTGCGATACTGCACCTGTAAACACGAGACGTCCCCACAGACCCCTCACCTTGTGCTGCGATACTGCGCCAGTAACCACGAGACGTCCCCACAGACCCCTCACCTTGTGCTGTGATACTGCGCCAGTAACCACGAGACGCCCCCACAGACCCCTCACCTTGTGCTGCGATACTGCGCCAGTAACACGAGACGTCCCCACAGACCCCTCACCTTGTGCAGCGATACTGCGCCAGTAACACGAGACGCCCCCACAGACCCCTCACCTTGTGCTGTGATACTGCGCCAGTAACCACGAGACGTCCCCACAGACCCCTCACCTTGTGCTGCGATACTGCGCCAGTAACCACGAGACGCCCCCACAGACCCCTCACCTTGTGCTGCGATACTGCGCCAGTAACACGAGACGTCCCCACAGACCCCTCACCTTGTGCTGCGATACTGCGCCAGTAACCACGAGACGTCCCCACAGACCCCTCACCTTGTGCTGCGATACTGCGCCAGTAACCAGGAGACGTCCCCACAGACCCCTCACCTTGTGCTGCGATACTGCGGCAGTTACCACGAGACGTCCCCACAGACCCCTCACCTTGTGCTGCGATACTGCGCCAGTAACCACGAGACGTCCCCACAGACCCCTCACCTTGTGCTGCGATACTGCGCCAGTAACCAGGAGACGTCCCCACAGACCCCTCACCTTGTGCTGCGATACTGCGCCAGTAACCACGAGACGTCCCCACAGACCCCTCACCTTGTGCTGCGATACTGCGCCAGTAACCACGAGACGCCCCCACAGACCCCTCACCTTGTGCTGCGATACTGCTCCAGTAACCACAGAACCCTCACCTTGTGCTGCGATACTGCGCCAGTAACCACGAGACGTCCCCACAGACCCCTCACCTTGTGCTGCGATACTGCGCCAGTAACCACGAGACGTCCCCACAGACCCCTCACCTTGTGCTGCGATACTGTGCCAGTAACCACGAGACGTCCCCACAGACCCCTCACCTTGTGCTGCGATACTGCGCCAGTAACACGAGACGTCCCCACTACCCCTCACCTTGTGCTGCGATACTGCGCCAGTAACCACGAGACGCCCCCACAGATCCCTCACCTTGTGCTGCGATACTGCGCCAGTAACCACGAGACGTCCCCACAGACCCCTCACCTTGTGCTGCGATACTGCGCCAGTAACACGAGACGCCCCCACAGACCCCTCACCTTGTGCTGCGATACTGCGCCAGTAACCACGAGACGCCCCCACAGACCCCTCACCTTGTGCTGCGATACTGCGCCAGTAACACGAGACGGCCCCACAGACCTCTCACCTTGTGCTGCGATACTGCGCCAGTAACCACGAGACGCCCCCACAGACCCCTCACCTTGTGCTGCGATACTGCGCCAGTAACCACGAGACGCCCCCACAGACCCCTCACCTTGTGCTGAGATACTGCGCCAGTAACACGAGACGTCCCCACAGACCCCTCACCTTGTGCTGCGATACTGCGCCAGTAACCAGGAGACGTCCCCACAGACCCCTCACCTTGTGCTGCGATACTGCGCCAGTAACCACGAGACGTCCCCACAGACCCCTCACCTTGTGCTGCGATACTGCGCCAGTAACCACGAGACGTCCCCACAGACCCCTCACCTTGTGCTGCGATACTGCGCCAGTAACCAGGAGACGTCCCCACAGACCCCTCACCTTGTGCTGCGATACTGCGCCAGTAACCACGAGACGTCCCCACAGACCCCTCACCTTGTGCTGCGATACTGCGCCAGTAACCACGAGACGCCCCCACAGACCCCTCACCTTGTGCTGCGATACTGCGCCAGTAACCACAGAACCCTCACCTTGTGCTGCGATACTGCGCCAGTAACCACGAGACGTCCCCACAGACCCCTCACCTTGTGCTGCGATACTGCGCCAGTAACCACGAGACGTCCCCACAGACCCCTCACCTTGTGCTGCGATACTGCGCCAGTAACCACGAGACGTCCCCACAGACCCCTCACCTTGTGCTGCGATACTGCGCCAGTAACACGAGACGTCCCCACTACCCCTCACCTTGTGCTACGATACTGCGCCAGTAACCACGAGACGCCCCCACAGATCCCTCACCTTGTGCTGCGATACTGCGCCAGTAACCACGAGACGTCCCCACAGACCCCTCACCTTGTGCTGCGATACTGCGCCAGTAACACGAGACGCCCCCACAGACCCCTCACCTTGTGCTGCGATACTGCGCCAGTAACCACGAGACGCCCCCACAGACCCCTCACCTTGTGCTGCGATACTGCGCCAGTAACACGAGACGGCCCCACAGACCTCTCACCTTGTGCTGCGATACTGCGCCAGTAACCACGAGACGCCCCCACAGACCCCTCACCTTGTGCTGCGATACTGCGCCAGTAACCACGAGACGCCCCCACAGACCCCTCACCTTGTGCTGAGATACTGCGCCAGTAACACGAGACGTCCCCACAGACCCCTCACCTTGTGCTGCGATACTGCGCCAGTAACACGAGACGTCCCCACAGACCCCTCACCTTGTGCTGCGATACTGCGCCAGTAACACGAGACGCCCCCACAGACCCCTCACCTTGTGCTGCGATACTGCAGCAGTAACCACGAGACGCCCCCACAGACCCCTCACCTTGTGCTGCGATACTGCACCAGTAACACGAGACGTCCCCACAGACCCCTCACCTTGTGCTGCGATACTGCGCCAGTAACACGAGACGCCCCCACAGACCCCTCACCTTGTGCTGCGATACTGCAGCAGTAACCACGAGACATCCCCACAGACCCCTCACCTTGTGATGCGATACTGCGCCAGTAACACGAGACGGCCTCATAGACCCCTCGCCTTGTGCAGCGATACTGCGCCAGTAACACGAGACGCCCACACAGACCCCTCACCTTGTGCTGCGATACTGCGCCAGTAACACGAGACGCCCCCACAGACCCCTCACCTTGTGCTGCGATACTGCGCCAGTAACCACGAGACGCCCCCACAGACCCCTCACCTTGTGCTGCGATACTGCGCCAGTAACCACGAGACGCCCCCACAGACCCCTCACCTTGTGCTGCGATACTGCGCCAGTAACCACGAGACGCCCCCACAGACCCCTCACCTTGTGCAGCGATACTGTGCCAGTAACCACGAGACGTCCCCACAGACCCCTCACCTTGTGCTGCGATACTGTGCCAGTAACACGAGACGTCCCCACAGACCCCTCACCTTGTGCTGCGATACTGCGCCAGTAACCACGAGACGTCCCCACAGACCCCTCACCTTGTGCTGCGATACTGCGCCAGTAACACGAGACGCCCCCACAGACCCCTCACCTTGTGCTGAGATACTGCGCCAGTAACACGAGACGCCCCCACAGACCCCTCACCTTGTGCTGCGATACTGCGCCAGTAACACGAGACGTCCCCACAGACCCCTCACCTTGTGCTGCGATACTGCGCCAGTAACACGAGACGTCCCCACAGACCCCTCACCTTGTGCTGCGATACTGCGCCAGTAACACGAGACGTCCCCACAGACTCCTCACCTTGTGCTGCGATACTGCGCCAGTAACCACGAGACGCCCCCACAGACCCCTCACCTTGTGCAGCGATACTGCGCCAGTAACACGAGACGCCCCCACAGACCCCTCACCTTGTGCTGCGATACTGCGCCACTAACACGAGACGGCCCCACAGACCCCTCACCTTGTGCTGCGATACTGCGCCAGTAACCACGAGACGTCCCCACAGACCCCTCACCTTGTGCTGCGATACTGCGCCAGTAACACGAGACCTCCCCCACAGACCCCTCACCTTGTGCTGCGATACTGCGCCAGTAACACGAGACGGCCCCACAGACCCCTCACCTTGTGCTGCGATACTGCGCCAGTAACCACGAGACGCCCCCACAGACCCCTCACCTTGTGCTGCGATACTGCGCCAGTAACCACGAGACGCCCCCACAGACCCCTCACCTTGTGCTGAGATACTGCGCCAGTAACACGAGACGTCCCCACAGACCCCTCACCTTGTGCTGCGATACTGCGCCAGTAACCAGGAGACGTCCCCACAGACCCCTCACCTTGTGCTGCGATACTGCGCCAGTAACCACGAGACGTCCCCACAGACCCCTCACCTTGTGCTGCGATACTGCGCCAGTAACCACGAGACGTCCCCACAGACCCCTCACCTTGTGCTGCGATACTGCGCCAGTAACCAGGAGACGTCCCCACAGACCCCTCACCTTGTGCTGCGATACTGCGCCAGTAACCACGAGACGTCCCCACAGACCCCTCACCTTGTGCTGCGATACTGCGCCAGTAACCACGAGACGCCCCCACAGACCCCTCACCTTGTGCTGCGATACTGCGCCAGTAACCACAGAACCCTCACCTTGTGCTGCGATACTGCGCCAGTAACCACGAGACGTCCCCACAGACCCCTCACCTTGTGCTGCGATACTGCGCCAGTAACCACGAGACGTCCCCACAGACCCCTCACCTTGTGCTGCGATACTGCGCCAGTAACCACGAGACGTCCCCACAGACCCCTCACCTTGTGCTGCGATACTGCGCCAGTAACACGAGACGTCCCCACTACCCCTCACCTTGTGCTGCGATACTGCGCCAGTAACCACGAGACGCCCCCACAGATCCCTCACCTTGTGCTGCGATACTGCGCCAGTAACCACGAGACGTCCCCACAGACCCCTCACCTTGTGCTGCGATACTGCGCCAGTAACACGAGACGCCCCCACAGACCCCTCACCTTGTGCTGCGATACTGCGCCAGTAACCACGAGACGCCCCCACAGACCCCTCACCTTGTGCTGCGATACTGCGCCAGTAACACGAGACGGCCCCACAGACCTCTCACCTTGTGCTGCGATACTGCGCCAGTAACCACGAGACGCCCCCACAGACCCCTCACCTTGTGCTGCGATACTGCGCCAGTAACCACGAGACGCCCCCACAGACCCCTCACCTTGTGCTGAGATACTGCGCCAGTAACACGAGACGTCCCCACAGACCCCTCACCTTGTGCTGCGATACTGCGCCAGTAACACGAGACGTCCCCACAGACCCCTCACCTTGTGCTGCGATACTGCGCCAGTAACACGAGACGCCCCCACAGACCCCTCACCTTGTGCTGCGATACTGCAGCAGTAACCACGAGACGCCCCCACAGACACCTCACCTTGTGCTGCGATACTGCACCAGTAACACGAGACGTCCCCACAGACCCCTCACCTTGTGCTGCGATACTGTGCCATTAACACGAGACGCCCCCACAGACCCCTCACCTTGTGCTGCGATACTGCAGCAGTAACCACGAGACATCCCCACAGACCCCTCACCTTGTGCTGCGATACTGCGCCAGTAACACGAGACCTCCCCCACAGACCCCTCACCTTGTGCTGCGATACTGCGCCAGTAACACGAGACGGCCCCACAGACCCCTCACCTTGTGCTGCGATACTGCGCCAGTAACCACGAGACGCCCCCACAGACCCCTCACCTTGTGCTGCGATACTGCGCCAGTAACCACGAGACGCCCCCACAGACCCCTCACCTTGTGCTGAGATACTGCGCCAGTAACACGAGACGTCCCCACAGACCCCTCACCTTGTGCTGCGATACTGCGCCAGTAACCAGGAGACGTCCCCACAGACCCCTCACCTTGTGCTGCGATACTGCGCCAGTAACCACGAGACGTCCCCACAGACCCCTCACCTTGTGCTGCGATACTGCGCCAGTAACCACGAGACGTCCCCACAGACCCCTCACCTTGTGCTGCGATACTGCGCCAGTAACCAGGAGACGTCCCCACAGACCCCTCACCTTGTGCTGCGATACTGCGCCAGTAACCACGAGACGTCCCCACAGACCCCTCACCTTGTGCTGCGATACTGCGCCAGTAACCACGAGACGCCCCCACAGACCCCTCACCTTGTGCTGCGATACTGCGCCAGTAACCACAGAACCCTCACCTTGTGCTGCGATACTGCGCCAGTAACCACGAGACATCCCCACAGACCCCTCACCTTGTGCTGCGATACTGCGCCAGTAACCACGAGACGTCCCCACAGACCCCTCACCTTGTGCTGCGATACTGCGCCAGTAACCACGAGACGTCCCCACAGACCCCTCACCTTGTGCTGCGATACTGCGCCAGTAACACGAGACGTCCCCACTACCCCTCACCTTGTGCTGCGATACTGCGCCAGTAACCACGAGACGCCCCCACAGATCCCTCACCTTGTGCTGCGATACTGCGCCAGTAACCACGAGACGTCCCCACAGACCCCTCACCTTGTGCTGCGATACTGCGCCAGTAACACGAGACGCCCCCACAGACCCCTCACCTTGTGCTGCGATACTGCGCCAGTAACCACGAGACGCCCCCACAGACCCCTCACCTTGTGCTGCGATACTGCGCCAGTAACACGAGACGGCCCCACAGACCTCTCACCTTGTGCTGCGATACTGCGCCAGTAACCACGAGACGCCCCCACAGACCCCTCACCTTGTGCTGCGATACTGCGCCAGTAACCACGAGACGCCCCCACAGACCCCTCACCTTGTGCTGAGATACTGCGCCAGTAACACGAGACGTCCCCACAGACCCCTCACCTTGTGCTGCGATACTGCGCCAGTAACACGAGACGTCCCCACAGACCCCTCACCTTGTGCTGCGATACTGCGCCAGTAACACGAGACGCCCCCACAGACCCCTCACCTTGTGCTGCGATACTGCAGCAGTAACCACGAGACGCCCCCACAGACACCTCACCTTGTGCTGCGATACTGCACCAGTAACACGAGACGTCCCCACAGACCCCTCACCTTGTGCTGCGATACTGTGCCATTAACACGAGACGCCCCCACAGACCCCTCACCTTGTGCTGCGATACTGCAGCAGTAACCACGAGACATCCCCACAGACCCCTCACCTTGTGATGCGATACTGCGCCAGTAACACGAGACGGCCTCATAGACCCCTCACCTTGTGCAGCGATACTGCGCCAGTAACACGAAACGCCCACACAGACCCCTCACCTTGTGCTGCGATACTGCGCCAGTAACCACGAGACGTCCCCACAGACCCCTCACCTTGTGCTGCGAGACTGCGCCAGTAACACGAGACGTCCCCACAGACCCCTCACCTTGTGCTGCGATACTGCGCCAGTAACACGAGACGCCCCCACAGACCCCTCACCTTGTGCTGCGATACTGCGCCAGTAACCACGAGACGCCCCCACAGACCCCTCACCTTGTGCTGCGATACTGCGCCAGTAACCACGAGACGCCCCCACAGACCCCTCACCTTGTGCTGCGATACTGCGCCAGTAACACGAGACGGCCCCACAGACCCCTCACCTTGTGCTGCGATACTGCGCCAGTAACCACGAGACGTCCCCACAGACCCCTCACCTTGTGCTGCGATACTGCGCCAGTAACACGAGACCTCCCCCACAGACCCCTCACCTTGTGCTGCGATACTGCGCCAGTAACACGAGACGGCCCCACAGACCCCTCACCTTGTGCTGCGATACTGCGCCAGTAACCACGAGACGTCCCCACAGACCCCTCACCTTGTGCTGTGATACTGCGCCAGTAACCACGAGACGCCCCCACAGACCCCTCACCTTGTGCTGCGATACTGCGCCAGTAACACGAGACGTCCCCACAGACCCCTCACCTTGTGCTGCGATACTGCGCCAGTAACCACGAGACGTCCCCACAGACCCCTCACCTTGTGCTGCGATACTGCGCCAGTAACACGAGACGTCCCCACAGTCCCCTCACCTTGTGCAGCGATACTGCGCCAGTAACACGAGACGCCCCCACAGACCCCTCACCTTGTGCTGTGATACTGCGCCAGTAACACGAGACGTCCCCACAGTCCCCTCACCTTGTGCAGCGATACTGCGCCAGTAACACGAGACGCCCCCACAGACCCCTCACCTTGTGCTGCGATACTGCGCCAGTAACACGAGACGTCCCCACAGTCCCCTCACCTTGTGCAGCGATACTGCGCCAGTAACACGAGACGCCCCCACAGACCCCTCACCTTGTGCTGTGATACTGCGCCAGTAACCACGAGACGTCCCCACAGACCCCTCACCTTGTGCTGCGATACTGCGCCAGTAACCACGAGACGCCCCCACAGACCCCTCACCTTGTGCTGCGATACTGCGCCAGTAACACGAGACGTCCCCACAGACCACTCATCTTGTGCTGCGATACTGCGGCAGTTACCACGAGACGTCCCCACAGACCCCTCACCTTGTGCTGCGATACTGCGCCAGTAACATGAGACGTCACCACAGACCCCTCACCTTGTGCTGCGATACTGCGGCAGTTACCACGAGACGTCCCCACAGACCCCTCACCTTGTGCTGCGATACTGCGCCAGTAACACGAGACAGCCCCACAGACCCCTCACCTTGTGCTGCGATACTGCGCCAGTAACCACGAGACGCCCCTACAGACCCCTCACCTCTTGCTGCGATACTGCGCCAGTAACCACGAGACGCCCCCACAGACCCCTCACCTTGTGCTGCGATACTGCGCCAGTAACCACGAGACGTCCCCACAGACCCCTCACCTTGTGCTGCGATACTGCGCCAGTAACACGAGATGTCCCCAAAGACCCCTCACCTTGTGCTGCGATACTGCGCCAGTAACACGAGACGCCCCCACAGACCCCTCACCTTGTGCTGCGATACTGCGCCAGTAACCACGAGACATCCCCACAGACCCCTCACCTTGTGATGCGATACTGCGCCAGTAACACGAGACGGCCTCATAGACCCCTCACCTTGTGCAGCGATACTGCGCCAGTAACACGAGACGCCCACACAGACCCCTCACCTTGTGCTGCGATACTGCGCCAGTAACACGAGACGTCCCCACAGACCCCTCACCTTGTGCTGTGATACTGCACCAGTAACCACGAGACGTCCCCACAGACCCCTCACCTTGTGCTGCGAGACTGCGCCAGTAACACGAGACGTCCCCACAGACCCCTCACCTTGTGCTGCGATACTGCGCCAGTAACACGAGACGCCCCCACAGACCCCTCACCTTGTGCTGCGATACTGTGCCAGTAACCACGAGACGCCCCCACAGACCCCTCACCTTGTGCTGCGATCCTGCGCCAGTAACCACGAGACGCCCCCACAGACCCCTCACCTTGTGCTGCGATACTGCGCCAGTAACACGAGACGGCCCCACAGACCCCTCACCTTGTGCTGCGATACTGCGCCAGTAACCACGAGACGTCCCCACAGACCCCTCACCTTGTGCTGCGATACTGCGCCAGTAACCACGAGACGTCCCCACAGACCCTTCACCTTGTGCTGCGATACTGCGCCAGTAACCACGAGAAGCCCCCACAGACCCCTCACCTTGTGCTGCGATACTGCGCCAGTAACACGAGACGTCCCCACAGACCCCTCACCTTGTGCTGTGATACTGCGCCAGTAACCACGAGACGTCCCCACAGACCCCTCACCTTGTGCTGCGAGACTGCGCCAGTAACACGAGACGTCCCCACAGACCCCTCACCTTGTGCTGCGATACTGCGCCAGTAACACGAGACGCCCCCACAGACCCCTCACCTTGTGCTGCGATACTGCGCCAGTAACACGAGACCTCCCCCACAGACCCCTCACCTTGTGCTGCGATACTGCACCTGTAAACACGAGACGTCCCCACAGACCCCTCACCTTGTGCTGCGATACTGCGCCAGTAACCACGAGACGTCCCCACAGACCCCTCACCTTGTGCTGTGATACTGCGCCAGTAACCACGAGACGCCCCCACAGACCCCTCACCTTGTGCTGCGATACTGCGCCAGTAACACGAGACGTCCCCACAGACCCCTCACCTTGTGCAGCGATACTGCGCCAGTAACACGAGACGCCCCCACAGACCCCTCACCTTGTGCTGTGATACTGCGCCAGTAACCACGAGACGTCCCCACAGACCCCTCACCTTGTGCTGCGATACTGCGCCAGTAACCACGAGACGTCCCCACAGACCCCTCACCTTGTGCTGCGATACTGCGCCAGTAACACGAGACGCCCCCACAGACCCCTCACCTTGTGCTGCGATACTGCGGCAGTTACCACGAGACGTCCCCACAGACCCCTCACCTTGTGCTGCGATACTGCGCCAGTAAAATGAGACGTCACCACAGACCCCTCACCTTGTGCTGCGATACTGCGGCAGTTACCACGAGACGCCCCCACAGACCCCTCACCTTGTGCTGCGATACTGCGCCAGTAACCACGAGATGTCCCCACAGACCCCTCACCTTGTGCTGCGATACTGCGCCAGTAACCACGAGACATCCCCACAGACCCCTCACCTTGTGCTGCGATACTGCGCCAGTAACACGAGACGCCCCCACAGACCCCTCACCTTGTGCTGCGATACTGCGCCAGTAACCACGAGACGCCCCAACAGACCCCTCACCTTGTGCTGCGATACTGCGCCAGTAACACGAGACGTCCCCACAGACCCCTCACCTTGTGCTGCGATACTGCGCCAGTAACCACGAGACGTCCCCACAGACCCCTCACCTTGTGCTGCGATACTGCGCCAGTAACACGAGACGTCCCCACAGACCCCTCACCTTGTGCTGCGATACTGCGCCAGTAACACGAGACGCCCCCACAGACCCCTCACCTTGTGCTGCGATACTGCGCCAGTAACCACGAGACGTCCCCACAGACCCCTCACCTTGTGCTGCGATACTGCGCCAGTAACACGAGACGCCCCCACAGACCCCTCACCTTGTGCTGCGATACTGCGCCAGTAACCACGAGACGCCCCCACAGACCCCTCACCTTGTGCTGTGATACTGCGCCAGTAACCACGAGACAACCCCACAGACCCCTCACCTTGTGCTGCGATACTGCGCCAGTAACCACGAGACGCCCCCACAGACCCCTCACCTTGTGCTGCGATACTGCGCCACTAACATGAGACGCCCCCACAGACCCCTCACCTTGTGCTGCGATACTGCGCCAGTAACACGAGACGCCCCCACAGACCCCTCACCTTGTGCTGCGATACTGCGCCAGTAACCACGAGATGCCCCCACAGACCCCTCACCTTGTGCTGCGATACTGCGCCAGTAACACGAGACGCCCCCACAGACCTCTCACCTTGTGCTGCGATACTGCGCCAGTAACACGAGACGGCCCCACAGACCCCTCACCTTGTGCTGCGATACTGCGCCAGTAACCACAAGACGTCCCCACAGACCCCTCACCTTGTGCTGCGATACTGCGCCAGTAACACGAGACGTCCCCACAGACCCCTCACCTTGTGCTGCGATACTGCGCCAGTAACACGAGACGTCCCCACAGACCCCTCACCTTGTGCTGCGATACTGCGCCAGTAACCACGAGACGTCCCCACAGACCCCTCACCTTGTGCTGCAATACTGCGCCAGTAACACGAGACGTCCCCACAGACCCCTCACCTTGTGCTGTGATACTGCACCAGTAACACGAGACGCCCCCACAGACCCCTCACCTTGTGCTGCGATACTGCGCCAGTAACCACGAGACGTCCCCACAGACCCCTCACCTTGTGCTGCGATACTGCGCCAGTAACCAGGAGACGTCCCCACAGACCCCTCACCTTGTGCTGCGATACTGCGCCAGTAACCACGAGACGTCCCCACAGACCCCTCACCTTGTGCTGCGATACTGCGCCAGTAACCACGAGACGTCCCCACAGACCCCTCACCTTGTGCTGCGATACTGCGCCAGTAACCAGGAGACGTCCCCACAGACCCCTCACCTTGTGCTGTGATACTGCGCCAGTAACACGAGACGCCCCCACAGACCCCTCACCTTGTGCTGCGATACTGCGCCAGTAACCACGAGACGCCCCCACAGACCCCTCACCTTGTGCTGTGATACTGCGCCAGTAACCACGAGACAACCCCACAGACCCCTCACCTTGTGCTGCGATACTGCGCCAGTAACCACGAGACGCCCCCACAGACCCCTCACCTTGTGCTGCGATACTGTGCCACTAACATGAGACGCCCCCACAGACCCCTCACCTTGTGCTGCGATACTGCGCCAGTAACACGAGACGCCCCCACAGACCCCTCACCTTGTGCTGCGATACTGCGCCAGTAACCACGAGATGCCCCCACAGACCCCTCACCTTGTGCTGCGATACTGCGCCAGTAACACGAGACGCCCCCACAGACCTCTCACCTTGTGCTGCGATACTGCGCCAGTAACACGAGACGGCCCCACAGACCCCTCACCTTGTGCTGCGATACTGCGCCAGTAACCACAAGACGTCCCCACAGACCCCTCACCTTGTGCTGCGATACTGCGCCAGTAACACGAGACGTCCCCACAGACCCCTCACCTTGTGCTGCGATACTGCGCCAGTAACACGAGACGTCCCCACAGACCCCTCACCTTGTGCTGCAATACTGCGCCAGTAACACGAGACGTCCCCACAGACCCCTCACCTTGTGCTGTGATACTGCACCAGTAACACGAGACGCCCCCACAGACCCCTCACCTTGTGCTGCGATACTGCGCCAGTAACCACGAGACGTCCCCACAGAACCCTCACCTTGTGCAGCGATACTGCGCCAGTAACCACGAGACGTCCCCACAGACCCCTCACCTTGTGCTGCGATACTGCGCCAGTAACCACGAGACGCCCCCACAGATCCCTCACCTTGTGCTGCGATACTGCGCCAGTAACACAAGACGTCCCCACAGACCCCTCACCTTGTGCTGCGATACTGCGCCAGTAACACGAGACATCCCCACAGACCCCTCACCTTGTGCTGCGATACTGCGCCAGTAACCACGAGACGCCCCCACAGACCCCTCACCTTGTGCTGCGATACTGCCCAGTAACCACGAGACGCCCCCACAGACCCCTCACCTTGTGCTGAGATACTGCGCCAGTAACACGAGACGTCCCCACAGACCCCTCACCTTGTGCTGCGATACTGCGCCAGTAACACGAGACGTCCCCACAGACCCCTCACCTTGTGCTGCGATACTGCGCCAGTAACACGAGACGCCCCCACAGACCCCTCACCTTGTGCTGCGATACTGCAGCAGTAACCACGAGACGCCCCCACAGACCCCTCACCTTGTGCTGCGATACTGCACCAGTAACCACGAGATGTCCCCACAGACCCCTCACCTTGTGCTGCGATACTGCACCAGTAACACGAGATGTCCCCACAGACCCCTCACCTTGTGCTGCGATACTGTGCCATTAACACGAGACGCCCCCACAGACACCTCACCTTGTGCTGCGATACTGCGCCAGTAACACGAGACATCCCCACAGACCCCTCACCTTGTGCTGCGGTACTGCGCCAGTAACACGAGACGTCCCCACAGTCCCCTCACCTTGTGCTGCGATACTGCGCCAGTAACCACGAGACGCCCCCACAGACCCCTCACCTTGTGCTGCGATACTGCGCCAGTAACCACGAGACGTCCCCACAGACCCCTCACCTTGTGCTGCGATACTGCGCCAGTAACCACGAGATGTCCCCACAGACCCAACACCTTGTGCTGCGATACTGCGGCAGTAACCACGAGACGCCCCCACAGACCCCTCACCTTGTGCTGCGACACTGCGGCAGTAACCATGAGACGCCCCCACAGACCCCTCACCTTGTGCTGCGATACTGCGCCAGTAACACGAGACGTCCCACAGACCCCTCACCTTGTGCTGCGATACTGCGCCAGTAACACGAGACGCCCCACAGACCCCTCACCTTGTGCTGCGATACTGCGCCAGTAACCACGAGACGTCCCCACAGACCCCTCACCTTGTGCTGCGATACTGCGCCAGTAACCACGAGACGTCCCCACAGACCCCTCACCTTGTGCTGCGATACTGCGCCAGTAACACGAGACGCCCCCACAGACTCCTCACCTTGTGCTGCGATACTGCGCCAGTAACCACGAGACGTCCCCACAGACCCCTCACCTTGTGCTGCGATACTGCGCCAGTAACACGAGACGCCCCCACAGACCCCTCACCTTGTGCTGCGATACTGCGCCAGTAACCACGAGACGCCCCCACAGACCCCTCACCTTGTGCTGCGATACTGCGCCAGTAACCAGGAGACGTCCCCACAGACCCCTCACCTTGTGCTGCGATACTGCGCCAGTAACATGAGACGTCACCACAGACCCCTCACCTTGTGCTGCGATACTGCGCCAGTAACCACGAGACGCCCCCACAGACCCCTCACCTTGTGCTGCGATACTGCGCCAGTAACCACGAGACGCCCCCACAGACCCCTCACCTTGTGCTGCGTTACTGCGCCAGTAACACGAGACGTCCCCACAGACCCCTCACCTTGTGCTGCGATACTGCGCCAGTAACACGAGACGCCCCCACAGACCCCTCACCTTGTGCTGCGATACTGCGCCAGTAACCACGAGAAGTCCCTACAGACCCCTCACCTTGTGCTGCGATACTGCGCCAGTAACCACGAGACGTCCCCACAGACCCCTCACCTTGTGCTGCGATACTGCGCCAGTAACCACGAGACGCCCCCACAGACCCCTCACCTTGTGCTGCGATACTGCGCCAGTAACCACGAGACGCCCCCACAGACCCCTCACCTTGTGCTGCGATACTGCGCCAGTAACACGAGACGTCCCACAGACCCCTCACCTTGTGCTGCGATACTGCGCCAGTAACACGAGACGCCCCACAGACCCCTCACCTTGTGCTGCGATACTGCGCCAGTAACCACGAGACGTCCCCACAGACCCCTCACCTTGTGCTGCGATACTGCGCCAGTAACACGAGACGCCCCACAGACCCCTCACCTTGTGCTGCGATACTGCGCCAGTAACCACGAGACGTCCCCACAGACCCCTCACCTTGTGCTGCGATACTGCGCAAGTAACCACGAGACGTCCCCACAGACCCCTCACCTTGTGCTGCGATACTGCGCCAGTAACACGAGACGCCCCCACAGACTCCTCACCTTGTGCTGCGATACTGCGCCAGTAACCACGAGACGTCCCCACAGACCCCTCACCTTGTGCTGCGATACTGCGCCAGTAACACGAGACGCCCCCACAGACCCCTCACCTTGTGCTGCGATACTGCGCCAGTAACCACGAGACGCCCCCACAGACCCCTCACCTTGTGCTGCGATACTGCGCCAGTAACCAGGAGACGTCCCCACAGACCCCTCACCTTGTGCTGCGATACTGCGCCAGTAACATGAGACGTCACCACAGACCCCTCACCTTGTGCTGCGATACTGCGCCAGTAACCACGAGACGCCCCCACAGACCCCTCACCTTGTGCTGCGATACTGCGCCAGTAACACGAGACGCCCCACAGACCCCTCACCTTGTGCTGCGATACTGCGCCAGTAACCACGAGACGTCCCCACAGACCCCTCACCTTGTGCTGCGATACTGCGCAAGTAACCACGAGACGTCCCCACAGACCCCTCACCTTGTGCTGCGATACTGCGCCAGTAACACGAGACGCCCCCACAGACTCCTCACCTTGTGCTGCGATACTGCGCCAGTAACCACGAGACGTCCCCACAGACCCCTCACCTTGTGCTGCGATACTGCGCCAGTAACACGAGACGCCCCCACAGACCCCTCACCTTGTGCTGCGATACTGCGCCAGTAACCACGAGACGCCCCCACAGACCCCTCACCTTGTGCTGCGATACTGCGCCAGTAACCAGGAGACGTCCCCACAGACCCCTCACCTTGTGCTGCGATACTGCGCCAGTAACATGAGACGTCACCACAGACCCCTCACCTTGTGCTGCGATACTGCGCCAGTAACCACGAGACGCCCCCACAGACCCCTCACCTTGTGCTGCGATACTGCGCCAGTAACCACGAGACGCCCCCACAGACCCCTCACCTTGTGCTGCGTTACTGCGCCAGTAACACGAGACGTCCCACATACCCCTCACCTTGTGCTGCGATACTGCGCCAGTAACACGAGACGCCCCACAGACCCCTCACCTTGTGCTGCGATACTGCGCCAGTAACCACGAGACGTCCCCACAGACCCCTCACCTTGTGCTGCGATACTGCGCCAGTAACACGAGACGCCCCCACAGACCCCTCACCTTGTGCTGCGATACTGCGCCAGTAACCACGAGACGTCCCTACAGACCCCTCACCTTGTGCTGCTATACTGCGCCAGTAACCACGAGACGTCCCCACAGACCCCTCACCTTGTGCTGCGATACTGCGCCAGTAACCACGAGACGCCCCCACAGACCCCTCACCTTGTGCTGCGATACTGCGCCAGTAACCACGAGACGCCCCCACAGACCCCTCACCTTGTGCTGCGATACTGCGCCAGTAACACGAGACGTCCCACAGACCCCTCACCTTGTGCTGCGATACTGCGCCAGTAACACGAGACGCCCCACAGACCCCTCACCTTGTGCTGCGATACTGCGCCAGTAACCACGAGACGTCCCCACAGACCCCTCACCTTGTGCTGCGATACTGCGCCAGTAACCACGAGACGTCCCCACAGACCCCTCACCTTGTGCTGCGATACTGCGCCAGTAACACGAGACGCCCCCACAGACTCCTCACCTTGTGCTGCGATACTGCGCCAGTAACACGAGACGTCCCCACAGACCCCTCACCTTGTGCTGCGATACTGCGCCAGTAACACGAGACGTCCCCACAGACCCCTCACCTTGTGCTGCGATAATACACCAGTAACACGAGACGTCCCCACAGACCCCTCACCTTGTGTTGCGATACTGCGCCAGTAACCACGAGACGCCCCCACAGACCCCTCACCTTGTGCTGCGATACTGCGCCAGTAACCAGGAGACGTCCCCACAGACCCCTCACCTTGTGCTGCGATACTGCGCCAGTAACCAGGAGACGTCCCCACAAACCCCTCACATTGTGCTGAGATACTGTGCCAGTAACACGAGACGCCCCCACAGACCCCTCACCTTGTGCTGCGATACTGCGCCAGTAACACGAGACGTCCCCACAGACCCCTCACCTTGTGCTGCGATACTGCGCCAGTAACACGAGACGTCCCCACAGACCCCTCACCTTGTGCTGCGATACTGCGCCAGTAACCACGAGACGTCCCCACAGACCCCTCACCTTGTGCTGCAATACTGCGCCAGTAACCAGGAGACGCCCCCACAGACCTCTCACCTTGTGCTGCAATACTGCGCCAGTAACCACAGACCCCTCACCTTGTGCTGCGATACTGCACCAGTAACCACGAGACGTCCTCACAGACCCCTCACCTTGTGCTGCGATACTGCGCCAGTAACCACGAGACGTCCACACAGACCCCTCACCTTGTGCTGCGATACTGCGCCAGTAACCACGAGAAGCCCCCACAGACCCCTCACCTTGTGCTGCGATACTGCGCCAGTAACACGAGACGTCCCCACAGACCCCTCACCTTGTGCTGCGATACTGCGCCAGTAACCACGAGACGCCCCCACAGATCCCTCACCTTGTGCTGCGATACTGCGCCAGTAACCACGAGACGTCACCACAGACCCCTCACCTTGTGCTGCGATACTGCGCCAGTAACACGAGACGCCCCCACAGACCTCTCACCTTGTGCTGCGATACTGCGCCAGTAACCACGAGACGCCCCCACAGACCCCTCACCTTGTGCTGCGATACTGCTCCAGTAACACGAGACGCCCCCACAGACCTCTCACCTTGTGCTGCGATACTGTGCCAGTAACCACGAGACGCCCCCACAGACCCCTCACCTTGTGCTGCGATACTGCACCAGTAACCACGAGACGCCCCCACAGACCCCTCACCTTGTGCTGAGATACTGCGCCAGTAACCACGAGACGCCCCCACAGACCCCTCACCTTGTGCTGCGATACTGCGCCAGTAACCACGAGACGCCCCCACAGACCCCTCACCTTGTGCTGCGATACTGCGGCAGTAACCACGAGACGCCCCCACAGACCCCTCACCTTGTGCTGCGATACTGCGCCAGTAACACGAGACGTCCCCACAGACCCCTCACCTTGTGCTGCGATACTGCGCCAGTAACACGAGACGTCCCCACAGACCCCTCACCTTGTGCTGCGGTACTGCGCCAGTAACCACGAGACGCCCACACAGACCCCTCACCTTGTGCTGCGATACTGCGCCAGTAACCACGAGACGTCCCCACAGACCCCTTACCTTGTGCTGCGATACTGCGCCAGTAACCACGAGACGCCCCCACAGACCCCTCACCTTGTGCTGCGATACTGCGCCAGTAACCACGAGATGTCCCCACAGACCCCTCACCTTGTGCTGCGATACTGCGCCAGTAACCACGAGACGCCCCCACAGACCCCACACCTTGTGCTGCGATACTGCGCCAGTAACCACGAGACGCCCCCACAGACCCCTCACCTTGTGCTGCGATACTGCGCCAGTAACACGAGACGTCCCACAGACCCCTCACCTTGTACTGCGACACTGCGCCAGTAACACGAGACGTCCCCACAGACCCCTCACCTTGTGCTGCGATACTGCGCCAGTAACATGAGACGTCACCACAGACCCCTCACCTTGTGCTGCGATACTGTGCCAGTAACACGAGACGCCCCCACAGACCCCTCACCTTGTGCTGCGATACTGCGCCAGTAAAACGAGACGTCCCCACTACCCCTCACCTTGTGCTGCGATACTGTGCCAGTAACACGAGACGTCCCCACAGACCCCTCACCTTGTGCTGCGATACTGCGCCAGTAACCACGAGACGCCCCCACAGACCCCTCACCTTGTGCTGCGATACTGCGCCAGTAACCACGAGACGCCCCCACAGACCCCTCACCTTGTGCTGCGATACTGCGCCAGTAACACGAGACGTCCCCACAGACCCCTCACCTTGTGCTGCGATACTGCACCAGTAACCACGAGACGCCCCCACAGACCCCTCACCTTGTGCTGCGATACTGCGCCAGTAACCACGAGACGCCCCCACAGACCCCTCACCTTGTGCTGCGATACTGCGCCAGTAACCACGAGACGTCCCCACAGACCCCTCACCTTGTGCTGCGATACTGCGCCAGTAACCACGAGACGCCCCCAAAGACCCCTCACCTTGTGCTGCGATACTGCGCCAGTAACCACGAGACGCCCCCACAGACCCCTCACCTTGTGCTGCGATACTGCGCCAGTAACCACGAGACGTCCCCACAGACCCCTCACCTTGTGCTGCGATACTGCGCCAGTAACCACGAGACGCCCCCACAGACCCCTCACCTTGTGCTGCGATACTGCACCAGTAACCACGAGACGTCCGCACAGACCCCTCACCTTGTGCTGCGGTACTGCGCCAGTAACCACGAGACGCCCACACAGACCCCTCACCTTGTGCTGCGATACTGCGCCAGTAACCACGAGACGTCCCCACAGACCCCTTACCTTGTGCTGCGATATTGCGCCAGTAACCACGAGATGTCCCCACAGACCCCTCACCTTGTGCTGCGATACTGCGCCAGTAACCACGAGACGCCCCCACAGACCCCACACCTTGTGCTGCGATACTGCGCCAGTAACCACGAGACGCCCCCACAGACCCCTCACCTTGTGCTGCGATACTGCACCAGTAACCACGAGACGCCCCCACAGACCCCTCACCTTGTGCTGCGATACTGCGCCAGTAACATGAGACGTCACCACAGACCCCTCACCTTGTGCTGCGATACTGCGCCAGTAACCACGAGATGTCCCCACAGACCCCTCACCTTGTGCTGCGATATTGCGCCAGTAACCACGAGATGTCCCCACAGACCCCTCACCTTGTGCTGCGATACTGCGCCAGTAACATGAGACGTCACCACAGACCCCTCACCTTGTGCTGCGATACTGCGCCAGTAACCACGAGATGTCCCCACAGACCCCTCACCTTGTGCTGCGATACTGCGCCAGTAACCACGAGACGTCCCCACAGACCCCTTACCTTGTGCTGCGATATTGCGCCAGTAACCACGAGATGTCCCCACAGACCCCTCACCTTGTGCTGCGATACTGCGCCAGTAACCACGAGACGCCCCCACAGACCCCACACCTTGTGCTGCGATACTGCGCCAGTAACCACGAGACGCCCCCACAGACCCCTCACCTTGTGCTGCGATACTGCACCAGTAACCACGAGACGCCCCCACAGACCCCTCACCTTGTGCTGCGATACTGCGCCAGTAACATGAGACGTCACCACAGACCCCTCACCTTGTGCTGCGATACTGCGCCAGTAACCACGAGATGTCCCCACAGACCCCTCACCTTGTGCTGCGATACTGCGCCAGTAACCACGAGACGCCCCACCAGACCCCTCACCTTGTGCTGCGATACTGCGCCAGTAACACGAGACGTCCCCACAGACCCCTCACCTTGTGCTGCGATACTGCGCCAGTAACCACGAGACGCCCCCACAGACCCCTCACCTTGTGCTGCGATACTGCGCCAGTAACACGAGACGTCCCCACAGACCCCTCACCTTGTGCTGCGATACTGCGCCAGTAACACGAGACGCCCCCACAGACCCCTCACCTTGTGCTGCGATACTGCGCCAGTAACACGAGACGTCCCCACAGACCCCTCACCTTGTGCTGCGATACTGCGCCAGTAACCACGAGACGCCCCCACAGACCCCTCACCTTGTGCTGCGATACTGCGCCAGTAACACGAGACGTCCCCACAGACACCTCACCTTGTGCTGCGATACTGCGCCAGTAACCACGAGACGTCCCCACAGACCCCTCACCTTGTGCTGCGATACTGCGCCAGTAACCACGAGACGCCCTCACCTTGTGCTGCGATACTGCACCAGTAACCACGAGACGTCCCCACAGACCCCTCACCTTGTGCTGCGATACTGCGCCAGTAACACGAGACCTCCCCCACAGACCCCTCACCTTGTGCTGCGATACTGCGCCAGTAACACGAGACCTCCCCCACAGACCCCTCACCTTGTGCTGCGATACTGCGCCAGTAACACGAGACGTCCCCACAGACCCCTCACCTTGTGCTGCGATACTGCGCCAGTAACCACGAGACGTCCCCACAGACCCCTCACCTTGTGCTGCGATACTGCGCCAGTAACACGAGACGCCCCCACAGACCCCTCACCTTGTGCTGCGATACTGCACCAGTAACCACGAGACGCCCCCACAGACCCCTCACCTTGTGCTGCGATACTGCGCCAGTAACATGAGACGTCACCACAGACCCCTCACCTTGTGCTGCGATACTGCGCCAGTAACCACGAGATGTCCCCACAGACCCCTCACCTTGTGCTGCGATACTGCGCCAGTAACCACGAGACGCCCCCACAGACCCCTCACCTTGTGCTGCGATACTGCGCCAGTAACCACGAGACGCCCCCACAGACCCCTCACCTTGTGCTGCGATACTGCGCCAGTAACACGAGACGTCCCCACAGAACCCTCACCTTGTGCTGCGATACTGCGCCAGTAACACGAGACGCCCCCACAGACCCCTCACCTTGTGCTGCGATACTGCGCCAGTAACACGAGACGTCCCCACAGACCCCTCACCTTGTGCTGCGATACTGCGCCAGTAACACGAGACGTCCCCACAGACACCTCACCTTGTGCTGCGATACTGCGCCAGTAACACGAGACGCCCCCACAGACCCCTCACCTTGTGCTGCGATACTGCGCCAGTAACACGAGACGTCCCCACAGACCCCTCACCTTGTGCTGCGATACTGCGCCAGTAACCACGAGACGTCCCCACAGACCCCTCACCTTGTGCTGCGATACTGCGCCAGTAACATGAGACGCCCCCACAGACCCCTCACCTTGTGCTGCGATATTGCGCCAGTAACACGAGACGCCCCCACAGACCCCTCACCTTGTGCTGCGATACTGCGCCAGTAACCACGAGACGCCCCCACAGACCCCTCACCTTGTGCTGCGATACTGCGCCAGTAACACGAGACGTCCCCACAGACCCCTCACCTTGTGCTACGATACTGCGGCAGTTACCACGAGACGTCCCCACAGACCCCTCACCTTGTGCTGCGATACTGCGCCAGTAACATGAGACGTCACCACAGACCCCTCACCTTGTGCTGCGATACTGCGGCAGTTACCACGAGACGTCCCCACAGACCCCTCACCTTGTGCTGCGATACTGCGCCAGTAACACGAGACGCCCCCACAGACCCCTCACCTTGTGTTGCGATACTGCGCCAGTAACCACGAGACGTCCCCACAGACCCCTCACCTTGTGCTGCGATACTGCGCCAGTAACCACGAGACGCCCCCACAGACCCCTCACCTTGTGCTGCGATACTGCGCCAGTAACACGAGACGTCCCCACAGACCCCTCACCTTGTGCTGCGATACTGCGCCAGTAACATGAGACGCCCCCACAGACCCCTCACCTTGTGCTGCGATACTGCGCCAGTAACACGAGACGCCCCCACAGACCCCTCACCTTGTGCTGCGATACTGCGCCAGTAACCACGAGATGCCCCCACAGACCCCTCACCTTGTGCTGCGATACTGCGCCAGTAACACGAGACGCCCCCACAGACCTCTCACCTTGTGCTGCGATACTGCGCCAGTAACACGAGACGCCCCCACAGACCCCTCACCTTGTGCTGTGATACTGCGCCAGTAACCACAAGACGTCCCCACAGACCCCTCACCTTGTGCTGCGATACTGCGCCAGTAACCACGAGACGTCCCCACAGACCCCTCACCTTGTGCTGCAATACTGCGCCAGTAACCACGAGACGTCCCCACAGACACCTCACCTGGTGCTGCGATACTGCGCCAGTAACCACGAGACGTCCCCACAGACCCCTCACCTTGTGCTGCGATACTGCGCCAGTAACCACGAGACGTCCCCACAGACTCCTCACCTTGTGCTGCGATACTGCGCCAGTAACCACGAGACGTCCCCACAGACCCCTCACCTTGTGCTGCGATACTGCGCCAGTAACCACGAGACGTCCCCACAGACCCCTCACCTTGTGCTGCGATACTGCGCCAGTAACCACGAGACGTCCCCACAGACCCCTCACCTTGTGCTGCGATACTGCGCCAGTAACCACGAGACGTCCCCACAGACCCCTCACCTTGTGCTGCGATACTGCGCCAGTAACCAGGAGACGTCCCCACAGACCCCTCACCTTGTGCTGCGATACTGCGCCAGTAACCACGAGACGTCCCCACAGACCCCTCACCTTGTGCTGCGATACTGCACCAGTAACATGAGACGCCCCCACAGACCCCTTACCTTGTGCTGCGATACTGCGCCAGTAACCACGAGACGCCCCCACAGACCCCTCACCTTGTGCTGCGATACTGCGCCAGTAACCACGAGACGTCCCCACAGACCCCTCACCTTGTGCTGCGATACTGCGCCAGTAACCACGAGACGCCCCCACAGACCCCTCACCTTGTGCTGCGATACTGCGCCAGTAACCACGAGACGTCCCCACAGACCCCTCACCTTGTGCTGCGATACTGCGCCAGTAACACGAGACGCCCCCACAGACCCCTCACCTTGTGCTGCGATACTGCGCCAGTAACACGAGACGTCCCCACAGACCCCTCACCTTGTGCTGTGATACTGCGCCAGTAACCACGAGACGCCCCCACAGACCCCTCACCTTGTGCTGCGATACTGCGCCAGTAACACGAGACGTCCCCACAGACCCCTCACCTTGTGCTGCGATACTGCGCCAGTAACACGAGACGCCCCCACAGACCCCTCACCTTGTGCTGCGATACTGCGCCAGTAACACGAGACGTCCCCACAGACCCCTCACCTTGTGCTGCGATACTGCGCCAGTAACCACGAGACGTCCCCACAGACCCCTCAACTTGTGCTGCGATACTGCGCCAGTAACACGAGACGCCCCCACAGACCCCTCACCTTGTGCTGCGATACTGCGCCAGTAACACGAGACGCCCCCACAGACCCCTCACCTTGTGCTGCGATACTGCGCCAGTAACCACGAGACGCCCCCACAGACCCCTCACCTTGTGCTGCGATACTGCGCCAGTAACACGAGACGTCCCCACAGACCCCTCACCTTGTGCTGCGATACTGCGGCAGTTACCACGAGACGTCCCCACAGACCCCTCACCTTGTGCTGCGATACTGCGCCAGTAACATGAGACGTCACCACAGACCCCTCACCTTGTGCTGCGATACTGCGGCAGTTACCACGAGACGTCCCCACAGACCCCTCACCTTGTGCTGCGATACTGCGCCAGTAACACGAGACGCCCCCACAGACCCCTCACCTTGTGCTGCGATACTGCGCCAGTAACCACGAGACATCCCCACAGACCCCTCACCTTGTGCTGCGATACTGCGCCAGTAACACGAGATGTCCCCACAGACCCCTCACCTTGTGCTGCGATACTGCGCCAGTAACCACGAGACGCCCCCACAGACCCCTCACCTTGTGCTGCGATACTGCGCCAGTAACACGAGACGTCCCCACAGACCCCTCACCTTGTGCTGCGATACTGCGCCAGTAACATGAGCCGCCCAACAGACCCCTCACCTTGTGCTGCGATACTGCGCCAGTAACACGAGACGCCCCCACAGACCCCTCACCTTGTGCTGCGATACTGCGCCAGTAACCACGAGACGTCCCCACAGACCCCTCACCTGGTGCTGCGATACTGCGCCAGTAACCACGAGACGTCCCCACAGACCCCTCACCTTGTGCTGCGATACTGCGCCAGTAACCACGAGACGTCCCCACAGACCCCTCACCTTGTGCTGCGATACTGCGCCAGTAACCAGGAGACGTCCCCACAGACCCCTCACCTTGTGCTGCGATACTGCGCCAGTAACCACGAGACGTCCCCACAGACCCCTCACCTTGTGCTGCGATACTGCGCCAGTAACCACGAGACGTCCCCACAGACCCCTCACCTTGTGCTGCGATACTGCGCCAGTAACCACGAGACGTCCCCACAGACCCCTCACCTTGTGCTGCGATACTGCGCCAGTAACCACGAGACGCCCCCACAGACCCCTCACCTTGTGCTGCGATACTGCGCCAGTAACCACAGAACCCTCACCTTGTGCTGCGATACTGCGCCAGTAACCACGAGACGTCCCCACAGACCCCTCACCTTGTGCTGCGATACTGCGCCAGTAACCACGAGACGTCCCCACAGACCCCTCACCTTGTGCTGCGATACTGCGCCAGTAACCACGAGAAGCCCCCACAGACCCCTCACCTTGTGCTGCGATACTGCGCCAGTAACACGAGACGTCCCCACTACCCCTCACCTTGTGCTGCGATACTGCGCCAGTAACCACGAGACGCCCCCACAGATCCCTCACCTTGTGCTGCGATACTGCGCCAGTAACCACGAGACGTCCCCACAGATCCCTCACCTTGTGCTGCGATACTGCGCCAGTAACACGAGACGCCCCCACAGACCCCTCACCTTGTGCTGCGATACTGCGCCAGTAACACGAGACGCCCCCACAGACCCCTCACCTTGTGCTGCGATACTGCGCCAGTAACCACGAGACGCCCCCACAGACCCCTCACCTTGTGCTGCGATACTGCGCCAGTAACACGAGACGGCCCCACAGACCTCTCACCTTGTGCTGCGATACTGCGCCAGTAACCACGAGACGCCCCCACAGACCCCTCACCTTGTGCTGCGATACTGCGCCAGTAACCACGAGACGCCCCCACAGACCCCTCACCTTGTGCTGAGATACTGCGCCAGTAACACGAGACATCCCCACAGACCCCTCACCTTGTGCTGCGATACTGCGCCAGTAACACGAGACGTCCCCACAGACCCCTCACCTTGTGCTGCGATACTGCGCCAGTAACACGAGACGCCCCCACAGACCCCTCACCTTGTGCTGCGATACTGCAGCAGTAACCACGAGACGCCCCCACAGACCCCTCACCTTGTGCTGCGATACTGCACCAGTAACACGAGACGTCCCCACAGACCCCTCACCTTGTGCTGCGATACTGCGCCAGTAACAACGAGACGCCCCCACAGACCCCTCACCTTGTGCTGAGATACTGCGCCAGTAACACGAGACGTCCCCACAGACCCCTCACCTTGTGCTGCGGTACTGCGCCAGTAACACGAGACGTCCCCACAGTCCCCTCACCTTGTGCTGCGATACTGCGCCAGTAACCACGAGACGCCCCCACAGACCCCTCACCTTGTGCTGCGATACTGCGCCAGTAACCACGAGACGTCCCCACAGACCCCTCACCTTGTGCTGCGATACTGCGCCAGTAACCACGAGATGTCCCCACAGACCCCTCACCTTGTGCTGCGATACTGCGCCAGTAACCACGAGACGCCCCCACAGACCCCTCACCTTGTGCTGCGATACTGCGGCAGTAACCACGAGACGCCCCCACAGACCCCTCACCTTGTGCTGCGATACTGCGCCAGTAACCACGAGACGCCCCCACAGACCCCTCACCTTGTGCTGCGATACTGCACCAGTAACACGAGACGTCCCCACAGACCCCTCACCTTGTGCTGCGATACTGTGCCATTAACACGAGACGCCCCCACAGACACCTCACCTTGTGCTGCGATACTGCGCCAGTAACACGAGACGTCCCCACAGTCCCCTCACCTTGTGCTGCGATACTGCGCCAGTAACCACGAGATGTCCCCACAGACCCCTCACCTTGTGCTGCGATACTGCGCCAGTAACCACGAGACATCCCCACAGACCCCTCACCTTGTGCTGCGATACTGCGCCAGTAACACGAGACGCCCCCACAGACCCCTCACCTTGTGCTGCGATACTGCGCCAGTAACCACGAGACGCCCCCACAGACCCCTCACCTTGTGCTGCGATACTGCGCCAGTAACACGAGACGTCCCCACAGACCCCTCACCTTGTGCTGCGATACTGCGCCAGTAACATGAGACGCCCCACAGACCCCTCACCTTGTGCTGCGATACTGCGCCAGTAACACGAGACGCCCCCACAGACCCCTCACCTTGTGCTGCGATACTGCGCCAGTAACCACGAGACGTCCCCACAGACCCCTCACCTGGTGCTGCGATACTGCGCCAGTAACCACGAGACGTCCCCACAGACCCCTCACCTTGTGCTGCGATACTGCGCCAGTAACCACGAGACGTCCCCACAGACCCCTCACCTTGTGCTGCGATACTGCGCCAGTAACCAGGAGACGTCCCCACAGACCCCTCACCTTGTGCTGCGATACTGCGCCAGTAACCACGAGACGTCCCCACAGACCCCTCACCTTGTGCTGCGATACTGCGCCAGTAACCACGAGACGTCCCCACAGACCCCTCACCTTGTGCTGCGATACTGCGCCAGTAACCACGAGACGTCCCCACAGACCCCTCACCTTGTGCTGCGATACTGCGCCAGTAACCACGAGACGCCCCCACAGACCCCTCACCTTGTGCTGCGATACTGCGCCAGTAACCACAGAACCCTCACCTTGTGCTGCGATACTGCGCCAGTAACCACGAGACGTCCCCACAGACCCCTCACCTTGTGCTGCGATACTGCGCCAGTAACCACGAGACGTCCCCACAGACCCCTCACCTTGTGCTGCGATACTGCGCCAGTAACCACGAGAAGCCCCCACAGACCCCTCACCTTGTGCTGCGATACTGCGCCAGTAACACGAGACGTCCCCACTACCCCTCACCTTGTGCTGCGATACTGCGCCAGTAACCACGAGACGCCCCCACAGATCCCTCACCTTGTGCTGCGATACTGCGCCAGTAACCACGAGACGTCCCCACAGATCCCTCACCTTGTGCTGCGATACTGCGCCAGTAACACGAGACGCCCCCACAGACCCCTCACCTTGTGCTGCGATACTGCGCCAGTAACACGAGACGCCCCCACAGACCCCTCACCTTGTGCTGCGATACTGCGCCAGTAACCACGAGACGCCCCCACAGACCCCTCACCTTGTGCTGCGATACTGCGCCAGTAACACGAGACGGCCCCACAGACCTCTCACCTTGTGCTGCGATACTGCGCCAGTAACCACGAGACGCCCCCACAGACCCCTCACCTTGTGCTGCGATACTGCGCCAGTAACCACGAGACGCCCCCACAGACCCCTCACCTTGTGCTGAGATACTGCGCCAGTAACACGAGACGTCCCCACAGACCCCTCACCTTGTGCTGCGATACTGCGCCAGTAACACGAGACGTCCCCACAGACCCCTCACCTTGTGCTGCGATACTGCGCCAGTAACACGAGACGCCCCCACAGACCCCTCACCTTGTGCTGCGATACTGCAGCAGTAACCACGAGACGCCCCCACAGACCCCTCACCTTGTGCTGCGATACTGCACCAGTAACACGAGACGTCCCCACAGACCCCTCACCTTGTGCTGCGATACTGCGCCAGTAACAACGAGACGCCCCCACAGACCCCTCACCTTGTGCTGAGATACTGCGCCAGTAACACGAGACGTCCCCACAGACCCCTCACCTTGTGCTGCGGTACTGCGCCAGTAACACGAGACGTCCCCACAGTCCCCTCACCTTGTGCTGCGATACTGCGCCAGTAACCACGAGACGCCCCCACAGACCCCTCACCTTGTGCTGCGATACTGCGCCAGTAACCACGAGACGTCCCCACAGACCCCTCACCTTGTGCTGCGATACTGCGCCAGTAACCACGAGATGTCCCCACAGACCCCTCACCTTGTGCTGCGATACTGCGCCAGTAACCACGAGACGCCCCCACAGACCCCTCACCTTGTGCTGCGATACTGCGGCAGTAACCACGAGACGCCCCCACAGACCCCTCACCTTGTGCTGCGATACTGCGCCAGTAACCACGAGACGCCCCCACAGACCCCTCACCTTGTGCTGCGATACTGCACCAGTAACACGAGACGTCCCCACAGACCCCTCACCTTGTGCTGCGATACTGTGCCATTAACACGAGACGCCCCCACAGACACCTCACCTTGTGCTGCGATACTGCGCCAGTAACACGAGACGTCCCCACAGTCCCCTCACCTTGTGCTGCGATACTGCGCCAGTAACCACGAGATGTCCCCACAGACCCCTCACCTTGTGCTGCGATACTGCGCCAGTAACCACGAGACGCCCCCACAGACCCCTCACCTTGTGCTGCGATACTGCGCCAGTAACCACGAGACGTCCCCACAGACCCCTCACCTTGTGCTGCGATACTGCGCCAGTAACCACGAGACGCCCCCACAGACCCCTCACCTTGTGCTGCGATACTGCGCCAGTAACCACGAGACGCCCCCACAGACCCCTCACCTTGTGCTGCGATACTGCGCCAGTAACACGAGACGTCCCACAGACCCCTCACCTTGTGCTGCGATACTGCGCCAGTAACACGAGACGCCCCACAGACCCCTCACCTTGTGCTGCGATACTGCGCCAGTAACCACGAGACGTCCCCACAGACCCCTCACCTTGTGCTGCGATACTGCGCCAGTAACCACGAGACGTCCCCACAGACCCCTCACCTTGTGCTGCGATACTGCGCCAGTAACACGAGACGCCCCCACAGACTCCTCACCTTGTGCTGCGATACTGCGCCAGTAACACGAGACGTCCCCACAGACCCCTCACCTTGTGCTGCGATACTGTGCCAGTAACACGAGACGTCCCCACAGACCCCTCACCTTGTGCTGCGTTACTGCGCCAGTTACACGAGACGTCCCCACAGACCCCTCACCTTGTGCTGCGATACTGCGCCAGTAACACGAGACGTCCCCACAGACCCCTCACCTTCTGCTGCGATACTACACCAGTAACACGAGACGTCCCCACAGACCCCTCACCTTGTGCTGCGATACTGCGCCAGTAACCACGAGACGCCCCCACAGACCCCTCACCTTGTGCTGCGATACTGCGCCAGTAACCAGGAGACGTCCCCACAGACCCCTCACCTTGTGCTGCGATACTGCGCCAGTAACCAGGAGACGTCCCCACAAACCCCTCACATTGTGCTGAGATACTGTGCCAGTAACCACGAGATGCCCCCACAGACCCCTCACCTTGTGCTGCGATACTGCGCCAGTAACACGAGACGTCCCCACAGACCCCTCACCTTGTGCTGCGATACTGCGCCAGTAACACGAGACGTCCCCACAGACCCCTCACCTTGTGCTGCGATACTGCGCCAGTAACCACGAGACGTCCCCACAGACCCCTCACCTTGTGCTGCAATACTGCGCCAGTAACCAGGAGACGCCCCCACAGACCTCTCACCTTGTGCTGCAATACTGCGCCAGTAACCACAGACCCCTCACCTTGTGCTGCGATACTGCACCAGTAACCACGAGACGTCCTCACAGACCCCTCACCTTGTGCTGCGATACTGCGCCAGTAACCACGAGACGTCCCCACAGACCCCTCACCTTGTGCTGCGATACTGCGCCAGTAACCACGAGAAGCCCCCACAGACCCCTCACCTTGTGCTGCGATACTGCGCCAGTAACACGAGACGTCCCCACAGACCCCTCACCTTGTGCTGCGATACTGCGCCAGTAACCACGAGACGCCCCCACAGATCCCTCACCTTGTGCTGCGATACTGCGCCAGTAACCACGAGACGTCACCACAGACCCCTCACCTTGTGCTGCGATACTGCGCCAGTAACACGAGACGCCCCCACAGACCTCTTACCTTGTGCTGCGATACTGCGCCAGTAACCACGAGACGCCCACACAGACCCCTCACCTTGTGCTGCGATACTGCTCCAGTAACACGAGACGCCCCCACAGACCCCTCACCTTGTGCTGCGATACTGCACCAGTAACCACGAGACGCCCCCACAGACCCGTCACCTTGTGCTGAGATACTGCGCCAGTAACCACGAGACGCCCCCACAGACCCCTCACCTTGTGCTGCGATACTGCGCCAGTAACCACGAGACGCCCCCACAGACCCCTCACCTTGTGCTGCGATACTGCGGCAGTAACCACGAGACGCCCCCACAGACCCCCCACCTTGTGCTGCGATACTGCGCCAGTAACACGAGACGTCCCCACAGACCCCTCACCTTGTGCTGCGATACTGCGCCAGTAACACGAGACGTCCCCACAGACCCCTCACCTTGTGCTGCGGTACTGCGCCAGTAACCACGAGACGCCCACACAGACCCCTCACCTTGTGCTGCGATACTGCGCCAGTAACCACGAGACGTCCCCACAGACCCCTTACCTTGTGCTGCGATACTGCGCCAGTAACCACGAGATGTCCCCACAGACCCCTCACCTTGTGCTGCGATACTGCGCCAGTAACCACGAGACGCCCCCACAGACCCCTCACCTTGTGCTGCGATACTGCGCCAGTAACCACGAGACGCCCCCACAGACCCCTCACCTTGTGCTGCGATACTGCGCCAGTAACACGAGACGTCCCACAGACCCCTCACCTTGTGCTGCGACACTGCACCAGTAACACGAGACGTCCCCACAGACCCCTCACCTTGTGCTGCGATACTGCGCCAGTAACATGAGACGTCACCACAGACCCCTCACCTTGTGCTGCGATACTGCGCCAGTAACACGAGACGCCCCCACAGACCCCTCACCTTGTGCTGCGATACTGCGCCAGTAAAACGAGACGTCCCCACTACCCCTCACCTTGTGCTGCGATACTGCGCCAGTAACACGAGACGTCCCCACAGACCCCTCACCTTGTGCTGCGATACTGCGCCAGTAACCACGAGACGCCCCCACAGACCCCTCACCTTGTGCTGCGATACTGCGCCAGTAACCACGAGACGCCCCCACAGACCCCTCACCTTGTGCTGCGATACTGCGCCAGTAACACGAGACGCCCCCACAGACCCCTCACCTTGTGCTGCGATACTGCGCCAGTAACCACGAGACGCCCCCACAGACCCCTCACCTTGTGCTGCGATACTGCGCCAGTAACCACGAGACGTCCCCACAGACCCCTCACCTTGTGCTGCGATACTGCGCCAGTAACCACGAGACGCCCCCACAGACCCCTCACCTTGTGCTGCGATACTGCGCCAGTAACCACGAGACGCCCCCACAGACCCCTCACCTTGTGCTGCGATACTGCGCCAGTAACCACGAGACGTCCCCACAGACCCCTCACCTTGTGCTGCGATACTGCGCCAGTAACCACGAGACGCCCCCACAGACCCCTCACCTTGTGCTGCGATACTGCACCAGTAACCACGAGACGTCCCCACAGACCCCTCACCTTGTGCTGCGATACTGCGCCAGTAACACGAGACCTCCCCCACAGACCCCTCACCTTGTGCTGCGATACTGCGCCAGTAACACGAGACGTCCCCACAGACCCCTCACCTTGTGCTGCGATACTGCGCCAGTAACCACGAGACGTCCCCACAGACCCCTCACCTTGTGCTGCGATACTGCGCCAGTAACCACGAGACGTCCCCACAGACCTCTCATCTTGTGCTGCGATACTGCGCCAGTAACACGAGACGCCCCCACAGACCCCTCACCTTGTGCTGCGATACTGCGCCAGTAACCACGAGACGCCCCCACAGACCCCTCACCTTGTGCTGCGATACTGCGCCAGTAACCACGAGATGTCCCCACAGACCCCTCACCTTGTGCTGCGATACTGCGCCAGTAACCACTAGACGCCCCCACAGACCCCTCACCTTGTGCTGCGATACTGCGCCAGTAACCACGAGACGCCCCCACAGACCCCTCACCTTGTGCTGCGATACTGCGCCAGTAACACGAGACGTCCCCACAGACCCCTCACCTTGTGCTGCGATACTGCGCCAGTAACACGAGACGCCCCCACAGACCCCTCACCTTGTGCTGCGATACTGCGCCAGTAACACGAGACGTCCCCACAGACCCCTCACCTTGTGCTGTGATACTGCGCCAGTAACCAAGAGACGCCCCCACAGACCCCTCACCTTGTACTGCGATACTGCGCCAGTAACACGAGACGTCCCACAGACCCCTCACCTTGTGCTGCGATACTGCGCCAGTAACACGAGACGCCCCACAGACCCCTCACCTTGTGCTGCGATACTGCGCCAGTAACCACGAGACGTCCCCACAGACCCCTCACCTTGTGCTGCGATACTGCGCCAGTAACCACGAGACGTCCCCACAGACCCCTCACCTTGTGCTGCGATACTGCGCCAGTAACACGAGACGCCCCCACAGACTCCTCACCTTGTGCTGCGATACTGCGCCAGTAACACGAGACGTCCCCACAGACCCCTCACCTTGTGCTGCGATACTGTGCCAGTAACACGAGAAGTCCCCACAGACCCCTCACCTTGTGCTGCGTTACTGCGCCAGTTACACGAGACGTCCCCACAGACCCCTCACCTTGTGCTGCGATACTGCGCCAGTAACACGAGACGTCCCCACAGACCCCTCACCTTCTGCTGCGATACTACACCAGTAACACGAGACGTCCCCACAGACCCCTCACCTTGTGCTGCGATACTGCGCCAGTAACCACGAGACGCCCCCACAGACCCCTCACCTTGTGCTGCGATACTGCGCCAGTAACCAGGAGACGTCCCCACAGACCCCTCACCTTGTGCTGCGATACTGCGCCAGTAACCAGGAGACGTCCCCACAAACCCCTCACATTGTGCTGAGATACTGTGCCAGTAACCACGAGATGCCCCCACAGACCCCTCACCTTGTGCTGCGATACTGCGCCAGTAACACGAGACGTCCCCACAGACCCCTCACCTTGTGCTGCGATACTGCGCCAGTAACACGAGACGTCCCCACAGACCCCTCACCTTGTGCTGCGATACTGCGCCAGTAACCACGAGACGTCCCCACAGACCCCTCACCTTGTGCTGCAATACTGCGCCAGTAACCAGGAGACGCCCCCACAGACCTCTCACCTTGTGCTGCAATACTGCGCCAGTAACCACAGACCCCTCACCTTGTGCTGCGATACTGCACCAGTAACCACGAGACGTCCTCACAGACCCCTCACCTTGTGCTGCGATACTGCGCCAGTAACCACGAGACGTCCCCACAGACCCCTCACCTTGTGCTGCGATACTGCGCCAGTAACCACGAGAAGCCCCCACAGACCCCTCACCTTGTGCTGCGATACTGCGCCAGTAACACGAGACGTCCCCACAGACCCCTCACCTTGTGCTGCGATACTGCGCCAGTAACCACGAGACGCCCCCACAGATCCCTCACCTTGTGCTGCGATACTGCGCCAGTAACCACGAGACGTCACCACAGACCCCTCACCTTGTGCTGCGATACTGCGCCAGTAACACGAGACGCCCCCACAGACCTCTCACCTTGTGCTGCGATACTGCGCCAGTAACCACGAGACGCCCACACAGACCCCTCACCTTGTGCTGCGATACTGCTCCAGTAACACGAGACGCCCCCACAGACCTCTCACCTTGTGCTGCGATACTGTGCCAGTAACCACGAGACGCCCCCACAGACCCCTCACCTTGTGCTGCGATACTGCACCAGTAACCACGAGACGCCCCCACAGACCCGTCACCTTGTGCTGAGATACTGCGCCAGTAACCACGAGACGCCCCCACAGACCCCTCACCTTGTGCTGCGATACTGCGCCAGTAACCACGAGACGCCCCCACAGACCCCTCACCTTGTGCTGCGATACTGCGGCAGTAACCACGAGACGCCCCCACAGACCCCCCACCTTGTGCTGCGATACTGCGCCAGTAACACGAGACGTCCCCACAGACCCCTCACCTTGTGCTGCGATACTGCGCCAGTAACACGAGACGTCCCCACAGACCCCTCACCTTGTGCTGCGGTACTGCGCCAGTAACCACGAGACGCCCACACAGACCCCTCACCTTGTGCTGCGATACTGCGCCAGTAACCACGAGACGTCCCCACAGACCCCTTACCTTGTGCTGCGATACTGCGCCAGTAACCACGAGATGTCCCCACAGACCCCTCACCTTGTGCTGCGATACTGCGCCAGTAACCACGAGACGCCCCCACAGACCCCTCACCTTGTGCTGCGATACTGCGCCAGTAACCACGAGACGCCCCCACAGACCCCTCACCTTGTGCTGCGATACTGCGCCAGTAACACGAGACGTCCCACAGACCCCTCACCTTGTGCTGCGACACTGCACCAGTAACACGAGACGTCCCCACAGACCCCTCACCTTGTGCTGCGATACTGCGCCAGTAACATGAGACGTCACCACAGACCCCTCACCTTGTGCTGCGATACTGCGCCAGTAACACGAGACGCCCCCACAGACCCCTCACCTTGTGCTGCGATACTGCGCCAGTAAAACGAGACGTCCCCACTACCCCTCACCTTGTGCTGCGATACTGCGCCAGTAACACGAGACGTCCCCACAGACCCCTCACCTTGTGCTGCGATACTGCGCCAGTAACCACGAGACGCCCCCACAGACCCCTCACCTTGTGCTGCGATACTGCGCCAGTAACCACGAGACGCCCCCACAGACCCCTCACCTTGTGCTGCGATACTGCGCCAGTAACACGAGACGCCCCCACAGACCCCTCACCTTGTGCTGCGATACTGCGCCAGTAACCACGAGACGCCCCCACAGACCCCTCACCTTGTGCTGCGATACTGCGCCAGTAACCACGAGACGTCCCCACAGACCCCTCACCTTGTGCTGCGATACTGCGCCAGTAACCACGAGACGCCCCCACAGACCCCTCACCTTGTGCTGCGATACTGCGCCAGTAACCACGAGACGCCCCCACAGACCCCTCACCTTGTGCTGCGATACTGCGCCAGTAACCACGAGACGTCCCCACAGACCCCTCACCTTGTGCTGCGATACTGCGCCAGTAACCACGAGACGCCCCCACAGACCCCTCACCTTGTGCTGCGATACTGCACCAGTAACCACGAGACGTCCCCACAGACCCCTCACCTTGTGCTGCGATACTGCGCCAGTAACACGAGACCTCCCCCACAGACCCCTCACCTTGTGCTGCGATACTGCGCCAGTAACACGAGACGTCCCCACAGACCCCTCACCTTGTGCTGCGATACTGCGCCAGTAACCACGAGACGTCCCCACAGACCCCTCACCTTGTGCTGCGATACTGCGCCAGTAACCACGAGACGTCCCCACAGACCCCTCATCTTGTGCTGCGATACTGCGCCAGTAACACGAGACGCCCCCACAGACCCCTCACCTTGTGCTGCGATACTGCGCCAGTAACCACGAGACGCCCCCACAGACCCCTCACCTTGTGCTGCGATACTGCGCCAGTAACCACGAGATGTCCCCACAGACCCCTCACCTTGTGCTGCGATACTGCGCCAGTAACCACTAGACGCCCCCACAGACCCCTCACCTTGTGCTGCGATACTGCGCCAGTAACCACGAGACGCCCCCACAGACCCCTCACCTTGTGCTGCGATACTGCGCCAGTAACACGAGACGTCCCCACAGACCCCTCACCTTGTGCTGCGATACTGCGCCAGTAACACGAGACGCCCCCACAGACCCCTCACCTTGTGCTGCGATACTGCGCCAGTAACACGAGACGTCCCCACAGACCCCTCACCTTGTGCTGTGATACTGCGCCAGTAACCAAGAGACGCCCCCACAGACCCCTCACCTTGTACTGCGATACTGCGCCAGTAACACGAGACGTCCCCACAGACCCCTCACCTTGTGCTGCGATACTGCGCCAGTAACACGAGACGCCCCCACAGACCCCTCACCTTGTGCTGCGATACTGCGCCAGTAACACGAGACGTCCCCACAGACCCCTCACCTTGTGCTGCGATACTGCGCCAGTAACACGAGACGTCCCCACAGACCCCTCACCTTGTGCTGCGATACTGCGCCAGTAACACGAGACGCCCCCACAGACCCCTCACCTTGTGCTGCGATACTGCGCCAGTAACACGAGACGCCCCCACAGACCCCTCACCTTGTGCTGCGAAACTGCGCCAGTAACACGAGACGCCCCCACAGACCCCTCACCTTGTGCTGCGATACTGCGCCAGTAACCACGAGACGCCCCCACAGACCCCTCACCTTGTGCTGCGATACTGCGCCAGTAACCACGAGACGCCCCCACAGACCCCTCACCTTGTGCTGCGATACTGCGCCAGTAACACGAGACGCCCCCACAGACCCCTCACCTTGTGCTGCGATACTGCGCCAGTAACACGAGACGCCCCCACAGACCCCTCACCTTGTGCTGCGATACTGCGCCAGTAACATGAGACGTCACCACAGACCCCTCACCTTGTGCTGCTATACTGCGCCAGTAACACGAGACGCCCCCACAGACCCCTCACCTTGTGCTGCGATACTGCGCCAGTAACACGAGACGCCCCCACAGACCCCTCACCTTGTGCTGCGATACTGCGCCAGTAACCACACGACGCCCCCACAGACCCCTCACCTTGTGCTGCGATACTGCGCCAGTAACATGAGACGTCACCACAGACCCCTCACCTTGTGCTGCGATACTGCGCCAGTAACCACGAGACGTCCCCACAGACCCCTCACCTTGTGCTGCGATACTGCGCCAGTAACCACGAGACGCCCCCACAGACCCCTCACCTTGTGCTGCGATACTGCGCCAGTAACACGAGACGTCCCCACAGACCCCTCACCTTGTGCTGCGATACTGCGCCAGTAACACGAGACGCCCCCACAGACCCCTCACCTTGTGCTGCGATACTGCGCCAGTAACCACGAGACGCCCCCACAGACCCCTCACCTTGTGCTGCGATACTGCGCCAGTAACATGAGACGTCACCACAGACCCCTCACCTTGTGCTGCGATACTGCGCCAGTAACCAGGAGACGTCCCCACAGACCCCTCACCTTGTGCTGCGATACTGCGCCAGTAACCACGAGACGCCCCCACAGACCCCTCACCTTGTGCTGCGATACTGCGCCAGTAACACGAGACGTCCCCACAGACCCCTCACCTTGTGCTGTGATACTGCGCCAGTAATCACGAGATTACCCCACAGACCCCTCACCTTGTGCTGAGATACTGCGCCAGTAACACGAGACGTCCCCACAGACCCCTCACCTTGTGCTGCGATACTGCGCCAGTAACACGAGACGCCCCCACAGACCCCTCACCTTGTGCTGCGATACTGCGCCAGTAACACGAGACGTCCCCACAGACCCCTCACCTTGTGCTGCGATACTGCGCCAGTAACACGAGACGTCCCCACAGACCCCTCACCTTGTGCTGCGATACTGCGCGAGTAACCACGAGACGCCCCCACAGACCCCTCACCTTGTTCTGCGATACTGCGCCAGTAACCACGAGACGCCCCCACAGACCCCTCACCTTGTGCTGCGATACTGCGCCAGTAACACGAGACGCCCCCACAAACCCCTCACCTTGTGCTGCGATACTGCGCCAGTAACACGAGACGCCCCCACAGACCCCTCACCTTGTGCTGCGATACTGCGCCAGTAACCACGAGACGTCCCCACAGACCCCTCACCTTGTGCTGCGATACTGCGCCAGTAACACGAGACGCCCCCACAGACCCCTCACCTTGTGCTGCGATACTGCGCCAGTAACCACGAGACGCCCCCACAGACCCCTCACCTTGCGCTGCGATACTGCGCCAGTAACACGAGACGCCCACACAGACCCCTCACCTTGTGCTGCGATACTGCGCCAGTAACACGAGACGCCCCCACAGACCCCTCACCTTGTGCTGCGATACTGCGCCAGTAACACGAGACGCCCCCACAGACCCCTCCTCACCTTGTGCTGCGATACTGCGCCAGTAACATGAGACGTCACCACAGACCCCTCACCTTGTGCTGCGATACTGCGCCAGTAACACGAGACGTCCCCACAGACCCCTCACCTTGTGCTGCGATACTGCGCCAGTAACACGAGACGTCCCCACAGACCCCTCACCTTGTGCTGCGATACTGCGCTAGTAACCACGAGACGTCCCCACAGACCACTCACCTTGTGCTGCGATACTGCGCCAGTAACCACGAGACGCCCCCACAGACCCCTCACCTTGTGCTGCGATACTGCGCCAGTAACACGAGACGCCCCCACAGACCCCTCACCTTGTCCTGCGATACTGCGCCAGTAACCACACGACGCCCCCACAGACCCCTCACCTTGTGCTGCAATACTGCGCCAGTAACAAGAGACGTCCCCACAGACCCCTCACCTTGTGCTGTGATACTGCGCCAGTAACCACGTGACGCCCCCACAGACCCCTCACCTTGTGCTGCGATACTGCGCCAGTAACACGAGACGTCCCCACAGACCCCTCACCTTGTGCTGCGATACTGCGCCAGTAACACGAGACAACCCCACAGACCCCTCACCTTGTGCTGCGATACTGCGCCAGTAACACGAGACGCCCCCACAGACCCCTCACCTTGTGCTGCGATACTGCGCCAGTAACACGAGACGTCCCCACAGACCCCTCACCTTGTGCTGCGATACTGCGCCAGTAACCACGAGACGCCCCCACAGACCCCTCACCTTGTGCTGCGATACTGCGCCAGTAACCACGAGACGCCCCCACAGACCCCTCACCTTGCGCTGCGATACTGCGCCAGTAACACGAGACGCCCCCACAGACCCCTCACCTTGTGCTGCGATACTGCGCCAGTAACACGAGACGCCCCCACAGACCCCTCACCTTGTGCTGCGATACTGCGCCAGTAACACGAGACGCCCCCACAGACCCCTCCTCACCTTGTGCTGCGATACTGCGCCAGTAACATGAGACGTCACCACAGACCCCTCACCTTGTGCTGCGATACTGCGCCAGTAACACGAGACGTCCCCACAGACCCCTCACCTTGTGCTGCGATACTGCGCCAGTAACACGAGACGTCCCCACAGACCCCTCACCTTGTGCTGCGATACTGCGCTAGTAACCACGAGACGTCCCCACAGACCACTCACCTTGTGCTGCGATACTGCGCCAGTAACCACGAGACGCCCCCACAGACCCCTCACCTTGTGCTGCGATACTGCGCCAGTAACACGAGACGCCCCCACAGACCCCTCACCTTGTCCTGCGATACTGCGCCAGTAACCACACGACGCCCCCACAGACCCCTCACCTTGTGCTGCAATACTGCGCCAGTAACAAGAGACGTCCCCACAGACCCCTCACCTTGTGCTGTGATACTGCGCCAGTAACCACGTGACGCCCCCACAGACCCCTCACCTTGTGCTGCGATACTGCGCCAGTAACACGAGACGTCCCCACAGACCCCTCACCTTGTGCTGCGATACTGCGCCAGTAACACGAGACAACCCCACAGACCCCTCACCTTGTGCTGCGATACTGCGCCAGTAACACGAGACGCCCCCACAGACCCCTCACCTTGTGCTGCGATACTGCGCCAGTAACACGAGACGTCCCCACAGACCCCTCACCTTGTGCTGCGATACTGCGCCAGTAACCACGAGACGCCCCCACAGACCCCTCACCTTGTGCTGCAATACTGCGCCAGTAACCACGAGACGCCCCCACAGACCCCTCACCTTGTGCTGCGATACTGCGCCAGTAACACGAGACGCCCCCACAGACTCCTCACCTTGTGCTGCGATACTGCGCCAGTAACCAGGAGACGCCCCCACAGACCCCTCACCTTGTGCTGCGATACTGCGCCAGTAACACGAGACGCCCCCACAGACCCCTCACCTTGTGCTGCGATACTGCGCCAGTAACATGAGACGTCACCACAGACCCCTCACCTTGTGCTGCGATACTGTGCCATTAACACGAGACGCCCCCACAGACCACTCACCTTGTGCTGCGATACTGCGCCAGTAACACGAGACGCCCCCACAGACCCCTCACCTTGTGCTGCGATACTGCGCCAGTAACACGAGACGCCCCCACAGACTCCTCACCTTGTGCTGCGATACTGCGCCAGTAACACGAGACGTCCCCACAGACCCCTCACCTTGTGCTGCGATACTGCGCCAGTAACCACGAGATGTCCCCACAGACCCCTCACCTTGTGCTGCGATACTGCGCCAGTAACACGAGACGCCCCCACAGACCCCTCACCTTGTGCTGCGATACTGCGCCAGTAACCACGAGACGCCCCCACAGACTCCTCACCTTGTGCTGCGATACTGCGCCAGTAACACGAGACGCCCCCACAGACCCCTCACCTTGTGCTGCGATACTGCGCCAGTAACATGAGACGTCACCACAGACCCCTCACCTTGTGCTGCGATACTGCGCCAGTAACCAGGAGACGTCCCCACAGACCCCTCACCTTGTGCTGCGATACTGTGCCATTAACACGAGACGCCCCCACAAACCACTCACCTTGTGCTGCGATACTGCGCCAGTAACACGAGACGCCCCCACAGACCCCTCACCTTGCGCTGCGATACTGCGCCAGTAACACGAGACGCCCCCACAGACCCCTCACCTTGTGCTGCGATACTGCGCCAGTAACATGAGACGTCACCACAGACCCCTCACCTTGTGCTGCGATACTGCGCCAGTAACACGAGACGTCCCCACAGACCCCTCACCTTGTGCTGCGATACTGCGCCAGTAACACGAGACGTCCCCACAGACCCTTCACCTTGTGCTGCGATACTGCGCCAGTAACCACGAGACGACCCCACAGACCCCTCACCTTGTGCTGCGATACTGCGCCAGTAACACGAGACGCCCCCACAGACCCCTCACCTTGTGCTGCGATACTGCGCCAGTAACACGAGACGTCCCCACAGACTCCTCACCTTGTGCTGCGATACTGCGCCAGTAACCACGAGACGTCCCCACAGACCCCTCATCTTGTGCTGCGATACTGCGCCAGTAACACGAGATGCCCCCACAGACCCCTCACCTTGTGCTGCGATACTGCACCAGTAACACGAGACATCCCCACAGACCCCTCACCTTGTGCTGCGATACTGCGCCAGTAACCACGAGACGCCCCCACAGACCCCTCACCTTGTGCTGCGTTACTGCGCCAGTAACACGAGACGCCCCCACAGACCCCTCACCTTGTGCTGCGATACTGCGCCAGTAACACGAGACGCCCCACAGACCCCTCACCTTGTGCTGCGATACTGCGCCAGTAACCACGAGACGCCCCCACAGACCCCTCACCTTGTGCTGCGATACTGCGCCAGTAACCACGAGACGCCCCCACAGACCCCTCACCTTGTGCTGCGATACTGCGCCAGTAACACGAGACGCCCCCACAGACTCCTCACCTTGTGCTGCGATACTGCGCCAGTAACACGAGACGCCCCCACAGACCCCTCACCTTGTGCTGCGATACTGCGCCAGTAACATGAGACGTCACCACAGACCCCTCACCTTGTGCTGCGATACTGCGCCAGTAACACGAGACGTCCCCACAGACCCCTCACCTTGTGCTGCGATACTGCGCCAGTAACACGAGACGCCCCCACAGACCCCTCACCTTGTGCTGTGATACTGCGCCAGTAACCAGGAGACGTCCCCACATACCCCTCACCTTGTGCTGCGATACTGTGCCATTAACACGAGACGCCCCCACAGACCACTCACCTTGTGCTGCGATACTGCGCCAGTAACACGAGACGCCCCCACAGACCCCTCACCTTGTGCTGCGATACTGCGCCAGAAACCACGAGACGCCCCCACAGACCCCTCACCTTGTGCTGCGATACTGCGCCAGTAACACGAGACGCCCCCACAGACCCCTCACCTTGTGCTGCGATACTGCGCCAGTAACACGAGACGCCCCCACAGACCCCTCACCTTGTGCTGCGATACTGCGCCAGTAACATGAGACGTCACCACAGACCCCTCACCTTGTGCTGCGATACTGCGCCAGTAACCAGGAGACGTCCCCACAGACCCCTCACCTTGTGCTGCGATACTGTGCCATTAACACGAGACGCCCCCACAGACCACTCACCTTGTGCTGCGATACTGCGCCAGTAACACGAGACGCCCCCACAGACCCCTCACCTTGTGCTGCGATACTGCGCCAGTAACCACGAGACGTCCCCACAGACCCCTCACCTTGTGCTGCGATACTGCGCCAGTAACACGAGACGCCCCCACAGACCCCTCACCTTGTGCTGCGATACTGCGCCAGTAACATGAGACGTCACCACAGACCCCTCACCTTGTGCTGCGATACTGCGCCAGTAACCACGAGACGACCCCACAGACCCCTCACCTTGTGCTGCGATACTGCGCCAGTAACACGAGACGCCCCCACAGACCCCTCACCTTGTGCTGCGATACTGCGCCAGTAACACGAGACGCCCCCACAGACCCCTCACCTTGTGCTGCGATACTGCGCCAGTAACACGAGACGTCCCACAGACCCCTCACCTTGTGCTGCGATTCTGCGCCAGTGGTTTTCCTTGTTCTCTTCTCTCCCATCATCCTCTGCTCCCCTCATTTCTGAGAATTTAGCACTTACCAAAACACGCTCCTCCTGTCTCTGTACGTTCTCCCTACATAGCCATTAGATTGTAAGCTTCTCGGGGCAGGGATTCCCTTTTCCTAATGTTACTTTTATGTCTGAAGCTCTTATTCCCACTGTGTGTTATATTATTATGTCCCGCGTATCACTGCTGTGACGCGCTATGTACGCGGATGGCGCTATATAAATAACGAAATATATACTGTATACAGTACATACCTGCACATGCTCATGATCCTATTAAAAGCTAATAATCAGTGTATGGGTTTCCATTTGTATAATAATGTACAGTATATATCCATTTGTTTAATAATATATTTATATTCATTTGTAACTCCATAACTCTTGTTTGGAATTCACTGACTTTTTTTACTATTGAATGACTCTTGATTGAGCTAAACTTATTCGCACAATTTTTTTAAACTAAAAAAAAGCTAATTTTTTTAAAGCTAAACTTATTCGCACAATTCATACAACTCAAACAGGTATGTGTGAGCTGGATTCTACTATCAATTGCCAAGATCCTAAAATTTAATTAACAATTTGGTGTGTCTGAGTTGATTAGGCAGACCCCTCCCTTAATTATTAGTCAATGTGGCTGTGTTTTAGAATACTTAAGGCAGGATACCTTGGCTGTAAGCCATATGGCTGTGTGTAACATTTAAGTGTGTGGCAGAGTTAATCTTGGAGTTGAAATTGGAGGTGAAGATTTGAGGAAGATCTGGACTCTGAACAACAACTTTACAACTGTGAGAACTTTACTTTCTAAAAGCTGTGATTAATTGTACTCTTACTATCCTCCAATAACTGGGATGTCTCTCCTCCTGTATCTCACTATGCCCTCCCTATTGCTTTTTATGTTTACTGTTTTCTCACTCCTTGGTGAATGTCTCTGTTCTCTCCAATTTCCCCACTCCCCACTGATCCATTATTTATACACCACTCTCCCAACAACCCTCAATAAAAAAAACACCCACACAAATCCTCTATTCACACCCTCTATCTACTCCTTCCTGCTGCTGGGGATCTCCCCTAAGCCTGAAGCCAGACATACTCACCTGATGTCACCCACACCTCCCTGCCATCTCTTCTCCTGTAAATGGTGTTAGCCTTTTCATTTAACACTGACTAACCTTAAAACTTGCCCCACAAATCAAGCATCCCAACAGCCTGCACTCATGGCTATTGTCCCACACTCAGTCACTTATACCACCCATTGTGACCAACCACACCCATCTACAGCACTTATTCCCTCACCTGCTGTCTCTGCAAGTTTCCCCTCAAACCTCTTAGATTGTAAGCTCTTCGGGGGAAGGGATTTCCTTTCCCATTGTCTGATTTTTGCTGCGCTTATTGTATAATTATAATTCCCTGTACTGTATTCTTTGTGAAGCGCTGAGTACACTTTTGGCGCTATATAAATAAAGACATACAATACAATTCCTGCTTTGATATGGGTTAGGGTTGGGGTTTTAATGGCTGATTATGGCGTATTACATAGAGACGGAAGTTTGTACACGATGCAGCCATGTTTCACTGTTACACTTTAGAGTAGGGGTGCACACACTTTCCCCCCTGCATGCTGTTCCCCCCCTGCTCACGCCCCACCCCTTACCTTGCCTCCGGCATCAAATGACGCAGCGGGGTCATGTGACATCATGTTGTCATGGTAACGTGGCGGCACGTAAACCTAAGGCAGGAAGCCAAGGTAAGTGTGTTACAGAGGCCTCGAGCGGTCCCCCGGCATTTAATTTAAACCCCTATGTGGAAGCGCCGGACCTCTGTAACTGCCTCCCCCTCCCCCCCGTGAAGATCTCGCGCCCCCCAGTTTACGCTCCCCTGCTTTAGGGGCCATACGTGTGGTGGAAACAGGGTGTCACTGTGGCGAAAAATGGGGGGTAATCAGCGCATTAATAAAGGCAGTGGGCTCGGCTGGTTACCCCTATTTCGTATTGGGGATGAAGGGGTTAATATTATATGCTGTTCCCCTTTTAAGACTGCTAATTTAGGAATGGAGTGAGCCAGCACCCTGATTTTTGGGGTGCCATCTCAGTGTAACCCCCCAAGTACACACATATTAAAAATATAACTTTGTCATAAGGGAAACATATATTTTTGATGAAGTGCCTTTCTGGGGCAGTTAAAATGTACCGGCAGGATGCTGTTTTTTTCTGCCTGCCTTTGTAATGCATTAAGGAACAAATGTTATGCATAGATGAAAGACCCCAGATTCTTAAAGTGTCACTTAATCAGGATGTTTCTGAGTAGCAGGTCCTGTTACTCATCCTGGCTATTTCACACCTTGGGACCAAACTCCAGACATTGCGTGCCCAGAAATGAATGGCCCCTTTTTACTTAGCAGTGCTACCAAGCTGCTTACTGAGCATGCTCAGAGTTACCTGAGCTGGCTGTAGGATTTGCCCATGTGACCTGGCAGGTTCTGATAGGAGGAAGATAATTCCTTGCCAATGGGATGAGGCTAATGTAACACTTCACAGGCCCTTGTCCTTAAAAAGGCCTGTACCCCTCATTCCTGTGTTGTTGTTGTTCCTGCTGTTGTTACCTGATATCTTCAAGCGGATAAGACCTATGTACAGCGGCTACGATTCCAGAACGCAAGGGGTTAAAAAACATCGCAACAAGGAAACTTGTCCTGCTTCAGGATTTCGTTAGCCCTGGGGAGTCCAGACCGAACCCATAAAGAACCAGAAAAGACTTTGCACATTCACAGAAGGATTGGGGCTGGCAATTTGTGCCCTTGCAAAGGGACTACATTTTAAAAGACAATCTCCTGGTGTTTTGCACCTTTCTGGACATTATCCTCTGTTTCTCTACCCGTGAGTGTAATTATTAAGTTTATTCTGCAGTTGTCGTGTGTTTGCCTATCAAGGGAATAAATCTCAGTTTATTTTGCTCAACCTGTTCGGCTCAATCAGGACCCACGAAATATAAATGTGTTATTAAGCGCGTCTCCCGTCACAGTCACATATCAGGAAATGGGACAGAGGACCGGTAGATATTAGTTCCCAGATACCGAGTGTCTGTGGATACGGTGAGAATGAGAAAGCTGCGTATGGAAGACGCCCGGTTCGGAGATGGACACCAGGTGTATCAATGAAAGAGAAAATCTGAAACCAGCGATCGTTTTTTAAATTTTTTTTTCATAAATGTGCTGCTGTTTTTATCCCCATGTTGTACAAGAGAAACTTTGATAGAGTATGTAACCTCCAAGGTGTCTGAGGTGGGAATTAAACCTGACCCCTCCCCGCCCACCAACGACATGACATTCTTACCTTTCCTATCCAGGGCCTCCTTTCCGTAACCGACAAATGTCTCCAGCTCCCCCACGCACCCCTGCTCCAAGTAATTCTTTAGCCTCTCCGCAAACATCCGGTCATTGTTCCAGGTTCTTGTCACAGCCGCGGCTTCCTTCGCTAATGGTTTCCAGGCGCGGGTTTCCTTGTCATACATCATATAATCCCTTCCATTGTAACCAAACACGTAATGCGCTCCGGTGCTGCCGTCCTCACGCAGCTCACAGCCGTACTGTGTCTGGACTACGAACAATCCTACGGCAAATGGATCAGAACCGTGAGAAAAGACGCGCAGAAAGCCACAAGCAACCCATATAATTCTTCAAATGATTATTTTCTATCATTTTTCCACAAACAAACTTTAAAGGGAGAAACCCGGTGGGTCAGATTCTGTAACACAACTTATTTCTAACTTTTGTGCAAACCCCAAACCCATAAAACGGTCTCTCTCTCTCTCTCTCTCTCTCTCTCTCTCTCTCTCTCTCTCTCTCTCTCTCTCTCTCTCTCTCTCTCTCTCTCTCTCTCTCTCTCTCATTGAATTGTATCTCATCTTTCTTCATGTTGAGTTTGTACATCTCTTCATAGCCTCTCAGGATCCGGGTCTCTCTCTCCCAGTATTCCGGACCTGCATTATTCTCCATCCACTCAGCTCGCGGCTGTGCTCGGTGGGTGTCCAGGTCGTACGACATGATCTGCTTCCCATTCAAGTATCCAGCGATAGCAAACTGCTGTATCCCATCGATGGGATCGAAGACGCACGAAAACCAGTACTGCAAAGAGTAGCTGCCTGCCAGGGGACATCAGCACAAAGATACTCATGTACAATCGCGGCACGAATAATAACCAGTTTATATATCATTCATATACTTTAATTGCCACTTAGAAATGATTTAACTGCCTAATGTACGCATGTCCTGTGTGTACGCATGTCCTGTGTGTACGCATGTCCTGTGTGTACGCATGTCCTGTGTGTACGCATGTCCTGTATGTACGCATGTCCTGTATTTACGTATGTCTGGTCATTCTGCAGACACGCTTCCTGTAGCAATGTTATCTTAACTACAGAATAGCACGGAATGTCCTTCATACCACGTCAGACATTCAAGGGACTTGAAAGTGTATCACTAAATAGTAGACAGGGAAATAGAGAAAATCATTTATTAAAACGTGAGCAATTTTGGATATATGAAATGTTAACTAGACATCCTACTGGTTTCAATGAACTTATTGAATTAACTCCTTTTTTAAGATGATGTATAATGTTTTTTTAACTTGAATTTGTATTAGAGGTTCATTTATACATGTATACATATTTTCTTTTTCTTCTTTTTCCCTCTTTTTTTATATATATATATATAACAGTACTATGTTTTGCTTAAATTCCATCATTGCCTGTACTAATATAAGGCATAGACATAGTACTAGAGGTCATTTATATATATTTTTTCATATTATAAGGGTTCTGTTGTAAATGGAATGTTTTATACAATATGAGCGATTTATGTACCTTTTGTATGAGCTTTATAACACTTAGTTGCTTATCATCTGCTTTATCTCTATCATTTGTATAGAGTAAGAGGTTTTATCACGATCGCAACAATTAGGCATATTAAGGGTGTCAGTTTTGGGGGCCGTCCCATCTGACTGTGTGCCGCCTATAAATGCGCGCGGATGACGCTGTACGTGACCTCCTGACGAAGCACGTGGTGCGAAACGCGTAGAGGTCACGACAGGTCATCCTGCGCGTGTTTCCTGACTAGCTGAGCCTGCAAGAGGCACAAGCGGTGTGTTCCATCTTCACGGTGCCGAGATCCGGATCCTTTTGCGGTCACCGTGAACCCGCTCTCTGCCTCAGTGTAAGCGTCCGTCTCCCCTTGCCAGTTGTTTATATTTCTATGGCGGTTTCATTCCAAATTGTTAGATAGACGTTTCATTATTTTGTTTCTTTTATTACATGCATTTTATTGTATTTTGTATGCTGTGCCGCGTAGGGCTTAGTTAGCATCAGAGGTTACTCTCTATGATTACTGAGTTTCAGTTGCATAGTATTTTTAGCTGAGGTGGGGTTGGATCCCCTCAGTACCTGTGTATTTTTTAATAAATTACCATTAACTAATCCCTGGTGCGCATCTGTGCATTTTTTCTTACCACGTCAGATACACATTATATTCATCGCTACGATCAGTACGTTCATATTACATTTGCACCTAGAGGTTATAGGGCAGGGGTGCGCAAACTGGGGGGCACGAGATTGTCTGGGGTGCGGCACTTACAGAGTCCCGCGCTCTTCTCCGAAGCATTTCAATGAAATGCCGGGGAGCGCACTCAAGGCCTCTGTTAGTTCCCTTATCTTGTCTCCGGCGACTTCTGGCCGTTCTTCGCCATGGCAACGCGTCAAATGATGGCGTATTGCCATGGCAATGTGATGTCACGTGACGTTGTGACGCAGAAGACAAGATAAGAATGGGGGGGTGGGGCGCGCAAGCAGGGGGGGCCAGGCAGTGGGGCGTGGAGGAAAAAGTTTGCGCACCCCGGTTATAGGAAATACAGGGTAGTTTGTGTCCAACTGCTTGCAGATTACAAGAGGATTATTGGGATGAGATTCACTAACCTAAGTTGCGGGTAATTACACCGTAATACCACATAAACCCATATTCCAATCAGCAGCAGTTACCGCGGGATCGCGGTGTGACAACGCGTGTTGGTGGTTAGTGAGTCCCGGCGTATGCGTTAAATCTCTCCGAACCTCCGCCCTGTACGGGGTCTTGTACTTATGGTAAAGGCTCATTTGAAACAATAGAAGATTTACACTCGCTGTATACTGAGAGGGGGCTGCTCGAGGACCGTCACTTCCTAGGAAGCTAAACAGGACCAATGCTATACAGACAAATGGGAGAACATAACTCCTTGGGAGTGGCTGCACTCCTATACTAATCCCTTTAATACAGATTGTACTTTGGTATATATTATATCACAGTGATACCAAGGAAAGTACAGATTCCTATATTTCACGAGACTAGAGTAAGTTTCACACAAGTAGGAGAGACCTTTCAATCGATAACCACACTAATTAGCATATATATATATATTTAGGGAACCATGTTAAAAATGGTTTTGAAGCAAAAACTGTGCTCATTTGCATGTCATTTCCCAGAATCCTTTGCTGCAGTGGAAGTGCTGGGTGATAATGGTGAAAGGTGGGGTTGCAGACCTGTCTAAGACATGCAGATGAGCATACAGTTATATTTCCATTTGCTATATATACAGTATATATCCACTATTACTAATGGTCAGCGTCTCTCTCTGTCTCTCTGTCTCTCTGTCTCTCTGTCTCTCTGTCTCTCTGTCTCTCTGTCTCTCTGTCTCTCTCTGTCTCTGTCTCTGTCTCTCTCTGTCTCTGTCTCTCTCTCTCACCTCAGTCTGGTAAAACACGGATCTCTCGCCTGGTAATCAGGTAACAAGCTGTGTGAGCGTGCAGATACTGTACGTCTGAGAAATACTACGGTATCTGTATATGAAATATAACACAGGGAAACTTTTAATACATAAGGTGACAAACACTCATATGATAAAGTGAGGGTCACAAGAGACTACGTGCGGCTGAATCATTACAATAAGGTTTGCTGGTGAGATAGCACTGCTGCTGCCTGGTGGCAGATAATGAAACATATGTAGCACATACTAAATATCTCTGCTACTCGTGAATTCAATGTATCTATGTCTATACATAGGTAGTCATTTAGTATCTGGCTGTCAGTCGCTATAGGCAGAGAAATGTTGAGCATTTTAATTTGCCAACTATGGGATAATTAAACCCAATCTCGGAAGGGCCTGCAGTGCATTATTTAGCACATTACAGCAATATATAGCTGCTTTGCACCACACTGAGGTTCCACATGGCAGTAACAGGTACTAACAGATCCCTCTCCTCACCTGAGTGTACCCGTGAAATCCAGGCGGTAAAAAGGACCAGAAAAAGCCTCTCCATCCTCACGAGTCCTTGCTTGTTGGCCCAGGGAGGGCCACGGTTAGGGGTTCACAGGCAGGACAGATGAAAGCAGGGGGGTTCTAGTCTCTATTCGGATTGGTTTTCTCTGAATGTGTAATATTCAGTCACAAGAAATAAAGAGATTACGGGAAAGAATAAGACATTGATAGAAAGTGGGAACATAGACGCAGAGGAGGAGGAGGAGGAGGAGGAGGAGGAACGGGCTGATGCAGACAGAAATAAGTGACTGTATTGTGTCTGTTCTCCCTGTGATTGTGAGTAATACGGATAAATACAGGCTGGATTGTTCTCTCTCTGGGGTTGTATTTATATATACAGTACTTTTTTTATCAAACTTCTTATAGGAAGGTCTAGGAGCTCTGAAAATGAACGTGAGCGTCTTTTCAGTAGATCGAGGGACTTAGAAGAATTTTGTGATATTTTTATTAACATGGTGTATAAAGATATATATGTTTATGCACTTGATATGAGCTGGGGGATTTCCAAGTCCATGGTTCAGACAGACCAGCTGGCTACCAAGTGAGTGCCACTAAGTCTGCTCGGGTCCCGGACTTGAAAGCCACAGAGATGCCAAGATGTTAGGGCGGGCGGAGAACCGGAGATATGCTTGAGTACCTACATCTAAACATGAATAAGGGCTATCCGGCGACCATTTGCCCTTCTCCAGACACCGAGGAGCCTGGCCCAGCGGGGGGTTCAATATGCTAAGAGTCAGAGGTGCCCAGTTGGCGCATGCCCCTTTGCAGAATTGAAATCCGCACCCGCCCAGCTTCAGGGTACCGGCAAATCGCTGATAGGCTAGTGGGGAAATTCCCACGTTCTAATTGGTTGAGGTATTCTGTGAATGGGACTGAAATCCTATAAGAAACCTAGCAGCCAATCAGCTCAGGAGATTCTAAGCGCCAAGACAGCAGCAGAAAATTTGAACTGATCAAAAGACGCTCTGTGAGAAATAGACGCGAGCCGGCTTCAGACATTTCAAGGCAAGACATTTTCTAAGTCCCACTTTTTGGGGCCAAGTTCTGAAAAGGGAACGTAGCGGTCACGGCTGGAACTACACGCTGAAAAAAGAACCAGGATGTTTGGTACTCGCTCCCGGTCAAGGGATTTCAGCGCCTCCAGAGGGGAGAGAGCGGTGGCGGCGGCAGGAACTGCACGCCGAGATCAGTTCCAGGACTTCTCAAGCTTAGTCCCGGTCATCTAAAGGACTTGTAAAGACTTTGTTTTCTGTGCTATTGCAACTAGGAAAGGTTATCATTGTAGCCCAGACCCCCAGTAAGTGTGTTTTCTCCTGTATATTGTAATCCACTGTGTGTACGTCTGTTTCTAAGGGATAAATGGCAATTTGTTTTACTCGTTGGTTTTGCTCAGTGATATGATCCTGGTGTGACGGTAGTGGTAGCTGGCATCACAAAACTGGGATGAAGCCCAGCTAGCTACCCCTAAATCTGGGTAAATGGCCACCTATGTAAGCCTTATTTTTCTAAGTCCAGCTTTCTTATTCTAAGTCCAGCTTTCCAGGGACAAATTGTAAGAATAGAACGTAGCGGTCGCGGCTGGAACTATAAACCGAAAAGAGTACCAGGACCAGTACCAGTACCAGGACCAGCCAAGGGATTTCAGCAGCTGCAGAGCAGATACAGCGGTGGCGTCTGGTAATTCATGCCGAATTGAGTTCCAGGACATTTGCGTTTACATCCCGGTAACCTAAAGACTTTGTTTTAAGGACTATCTGAGCTAGGAAAGGTTAGTTGTTATCCCAGATCCCCCAGTAAGTGTGTTTTCTTCTGTACATCCATTGTGTATACAGTGGCGACACACTTTATTCTCGCTCGGCTAGTCCTGCGAATTCGGGTATACTCGGGTGTATTGAGGTTTGTGATCGTTTTCTGCCGGAGTGTATAGCGTTATTTTCCCGGCAGGGATTGAAGCATTGTATTCCGGCTGGCTGCAATACTGCAATGCCGTGTGAAAACACATGGGGGCGCTTGCGAGCTGTTCTCTTTGAAGCCGTCCCCTATAATGAATTGTAATGCAGTATATATACTGTATATATATATATATATATACTGTATAACAACAACCCCTATAACCCCTAACATACAGTACTGTACACATACAGTACTGTATATGCACATACATAAATGATACTATGGGCCGGCGGGGGCGAGATGTGTTTGCAGCAGAGAGAGATCCGCTGCTCTCTCTCTGCACAAACATCGGCACATTAAAAATTATTTTAAATACATTTTTATTTATAGTGTAGATGTGCAGGGGGTCTCGGAAGCTGAACCGCACTGGTTTCAGGTCTGGGGACCCCCTGCTCCCCGAGATACAGCCCCCTTTATGAGGTGCCGGTATCCCTCTGCGTTTAAAGGGCCCGATCACGTGATCGCGGCCTGTAAACCAAGCAGAGCAGAGGGATACCGGCACCCCCTAAAGGGGCCTGTATCTCGGGTAGCAGGGGGTCCCCGGACCTAAAACCACAGCGGTTCTGCTCCGGAGACCCTCTGCACATGTACAGTATAAATAAAACACACATATCAATAAACACTCGTTCTTTACCTTAGCGGCTATGGTAAAGAAGCAGCATTTCTGTATTTTTAATAATATTGTACAGTGAGCAGGGGGTTCCCTGAGCCAGAAATCTAAACTCAGGGGACCCCCTGCTCCTGCTCAATATTATTAAAAATACAGAAATGCTGCTTCATTACCATAGCGGATAGCCGCTAAGGCAATGAAGGGGTTAACCCACCGTGCTCGCTTTATTGTGGGTAGCGGGGGTGGGAGAAGGGGGTATTTGGCCCTTGGTGTGAGTTTAGGACTTGCGGGGGGGTTGCGGGTGCACTTAACCCCTTCACGACCGTAGCAGTTAATACCGCTACGGTCATGAAGGGGTTAAGCCCTCCCGCTACCCCCCCGCAAGCCCTAAACAAGCACCGTTGGGGCTAATACCCCCTTCACCCACCCCGCTACCCACAATAAAAAAAAAACTCACACACAGCAGCCGCCAAAAAATAAATAAATAAATCTAAATAAATAAATGACTATAAATAAATACATTTGAAATACATTTTTATTTATAGTGTAGATGTGCAGGGGGTCTCCGGAGCTGAACTGCACTGGTTTCAGGTCGGGGGACCCCCTGCTCCCCGAGATACAGCCCCCTTTATGAGGTGCCGGTATCCCTCTGCGTTTAAAGGGCCCGATCACGTGATCGCGGCCTGTAAACCAAGCAGAGCAGAGGGATACCGGCACCCCCTAAAGGGGCCTGTATCTCGGGGAGCAGGGGGTCCCCAGACCTAAAACCACAGCGGTTCTGCTCCGGAGACCCTCTGCACATGTACAGTATAAATAAAACACACATATCAATAAACACTCGTTCTTTACCTTAGCGGCTATGGTAAAGAAGCAGCATTTCTGTATTTTTAATAATATTGTACAGTGAGCAGGGGGTTCCCTGAGCCAGAAATTAATGCTCAGGGGGCCCCCTTGCTCCTGCTCAATATTATTAAAAATACAGAAATGCTGCTTCATTACCATAGCGGATAGCCGCTAAGGCATATATATGTATATATATATGTATATGTAATATGTATATATATATATATGTATGAACAACAAGAAAAGAAAGCGCCGATCCTAGTGCAGCATGAAAAAAAATACAATTTAATAAAAATAAATGAACCAACAAATGCGAACTCACAAACAAAGGATAAATAAAAGCATATAATGAGTATACTCATTCGCCATTCACTCATTCTGCAGTTCTCCTGGTCTTTTGCTGATTATATCACATAATATACATCCATCCTCATAATTTCCTATAGGATTTATATTAGTCACTTATAGAGAGGTCAAAGTTTATTGCCACAGTTTATACATATATTCACATACAAATATTTATATAATCATTTAAATAATTGATTTATATCTACATCCCAAATTATTATTTCCAGGTTATTAATTTCTTCCATTTTATATCACAGTATATCTTGATACAGATCCTAATAGCCCATGTCTGAGGTTCCATTCATACCGATAGGGTTGGATGGTTAAATCCGGACAATTAGGAGTCCAAATAGCAATTTACATCATTGTTGTCCAATTGTGCAATTATTGTTGATGAGTACATTCAGGGCTGCTGGTATTCCCAACATTAGGGACATAAAGTTGGGTCCCAGTAATTCATCAATAGGTGTCATGTATAATCAATATCCATCTTAACATCATCCACCCATATATGTATATATATATATATATATATACATCTATTGCAGTCCTGAATGCTCATTATCGTTTGAACTGGAAGAGATGAAAAAAGCAAGTTATATATAGTATTGGAAGTTAAGTCTAAAAATAGACTGTATACATTTGTTATATATTGAAATTAATATTAATATTAATACTATTTTTAGACTTAACTTCCAATACTATATATAACTTGCTTTTTTCATCTCTTCCAGTTCAAACGATAATGAGCATTTGATTCTCTTATTCAAGCTTGATTAAATTAAATCAAATTACATAATTTAAATACTAGTATCCATTGGAGTCACATCTATGGGAAACTAACCATGAATTCAATTGAATACAAACTTCTGGTTTATACTAATATTTAATATACACAATGTTGTCCTCTAATAATAAATTGTATGTTAATTTCTTTGTTTGATGCAGGGCTATTTTTATGATAATATCAATTGATTTCGATTAAGAATATATTTAATGTGTCATCTGCTATTATTTAGGAACATCCATTAATAGTAATTATACCTTAATACCATCTATGCATATCAGCAATTAGCCTTTGCATGTCTTCTATACTCTATGTCTATTTCAGTGTCTATCACTTAATTCTAATGAGTGATTGTTTGCAGGTATTTGTATTATTCTTATGTTTATCCTTTTAATTCATTTAGTTAGCTTTACTGTTTAGCTACAGTATTGCACCAGGTAATAGAGATCAGCCCAATGATAATAATGGAACCAAACACAGCTGTGGAGAAACGTTTTTATTGGTGAAAGGGACTATTTAACACAAGGCAGTTATACTGTACATGTGCAGAGGGTCTCCGGAGCAGAACCGCTGTGGTTTTAGGTCCGGGGACCCCCTGCTACCCTAGATACAGGCCCCTTTAGGGGGTGCCGGTATCCCTCTGCTCTGCTTGGTTTACAGGCCGCGATCACGTGATCGGGCCCTTTAAACGCAGAGGGATACCGGCACCTCATAAAGTGGTCTGTATCTCGGGGAGCAGGGGGTCCCCGGACCTGAAACCAGTGCGGTTCAGCTCCCGAGACCCCCTGCACATCTACACTATAAATAAAAATGTATTTAAAATAATTTTTAATGTGCCGATGTTTGCGCAAAGAGAGAGCAGCGGATCTCTCTCTGCTGCAAACACATCTCGCCCCCGCCGGCCCATAGTATCATTGATGTGCATATACAGTACTGTATGTGTACAGTACTGTATGTTAGGGGTTATAGGGGTTGTTGTTATACAGTGTATATATATATATATATATATATATATATATATATATATATATACTGTGTATATACAGTACTGTATATATATATATACTGCATTACAATTCATGAATTTATGCCATCTGGTGGACACGCGAAGCATTGCAGCCTATTAAATCCAGATCATTATCAAATAACAGATCAGCCGCCCGTCAGCCAGGCATGAACCGTGGCTGGGAAGGCAAACACAACGGGGCTTGTCAGAGGTGAGGAGCGGCGCATTCCAGGTATCTGCCAGGTACAAACTGGTTATTTGCTCGAATAAAGTGTGTCGCAGCAGTACGTCTGTTTCCAAGGAATACACACAATTTGTTTTACTCCTTGGTTTTGCTCAATGAATGATCTCGGTATAAAGGTGTAAATTGCCTGGTCTCCTGTGACACAGGCTCACCTCCCCCCCCCCCCGACACATGCAATTGACCACAATGGAGGAGTGACTGAGCTCCATCTTCAGGTCGGAGGGAGTCTTTGGCTTGCCGCTGGACTTGGGCACAGTGAGGCTGAGCCTGAAGAAGGTGAGTACTATGACTTGAGTCTATATCCTAGAATGCTAAGATGTAATCTACAGTGTGGCCCAATACCGTGATTCAAAGTCCTGGGTCAAAGCAATGTTCAATGATGTACAGTACTGTAGCATCAGCTCCAAACACATTACATCAGAGCACATTCTAAATGATTTCCAAGTTACATAAACATTTAAACATATCTACTGCATCACGGGATGCAGTAGGAGTACGTGACACTGCACATTTTGAATGTGCAATACGGTGATTTCAGGAAGAGAGAGCGTGACAAGGTTACACACAGTGCTGCTCGCGTATGAAAAAATAATAACATATATAGTTATTGTTTACTGACATAATTGGCCTTAATTGTTAATGTCATGCTCATGAAGTCACCCCTGGTGTAAGCAGACGAGTAAATACGTTCATATTATGAAATGCTTGAGGAAATTAACCCTAGTACCACAGTATGGAGGGTACCGTAATGGGCAAACATTGTATACAGAGGAAATCCAGGATTTAGTCGGTGTATAATTTTAGCTCACCACTAATACATGTAAATAGTGTGATTCCTCTCGTAACTTTTACCTTTACACGGGGTCATCAGCATTGATGGAGGAAGCGGAGCCCATGGATGTGGCGGCCTTAGTTGTGCCTCCCTCTATGGCACCACTGCAAGCAGAAGTGGGCACGCCAGCTGGGGCACATGATGCTTCAGCACCTCGCTGTACAGCACAGAATCTGTGAGGAAAAGGCACCGGAGTCGGTCTCACCAAAGGTGGCAAAGTTGCTACATGCGCCTTGGACTCCGGGACTCACGGAGGCAGCACCATGAGCTCATGGCCATGGGGCATTCCATGATCAATGCCCTCATCAGCCAGACCAACCAGCTGGTTTGTGTCATCCAGAACGCCATTGAGGACCTGCACCCTGGCTCAACCACGGTATCTGGTGGCAGCAGGTCATCCAGACTATAGGACAACCCACCATCAATAGCATGTAATAGATACAGCACCGTCCCACCCTGTATCGTATCTTTTCTTGTGTTTGGTATCGTTTATAACCTTAAATGTTTTCTTCTTTTTCCCTTTCTGTAACTGTGAAGCTTTGAGTCTCATTGGAAGAAAAGCGCTATAGAAATAAAGTTATTATTATTATTATTATTAACGTCCTCTCTCCGAGCGGGGCAGCGTAGAAGATGTTGCCACGTAACAAGGCTCCGCTGTGCTCACAGCTACAAAGTTATACTGTGTTAGTTTAAAAGTTTAACAGCTTTAAATGTAAAGTTTTACTAAATGATCATTGCCAATGAGAAGATAACCAGATGAGTATATAACTATGTAATGTGTCATGTTGGATGTAGCACTGAGGTTTCCTGTCTTTTGTTCTACACAAGAGGTCACAATGCCACTAGCGCTCCTTCTTGACACAGATATATATGATGGTGCTGGGTTTGGGTTCTGAGCTTACAGGGGTTGTGTGGGTTTGTAAAATTCAATCGGTAAATAATTTGCGGTTAGTGACCCCTCCTCACTGGTTTCAAGCGAACGAATCCCACCTTTTATATGGCGGTTCTTGCTGTGCACCTGTGAATGAGCAGTCTATTGGGACAGTTCTTGCTGTGCACCTGTGAATGAGCAGTCTATTGGGACAGTTCTTGCTGTGCACCTGTGAATGAGCAGTCTATTGGGACAGTTCTTGCTGTGCACCTGTGAATGAGCAGTCTATTGGGACAGTTCTTGCTGTGCACCTGTGAATGAGCAGTCTATTGGGACAGTTCTTGCTGTGCACCTGTGAATGAGCAGTCTATTGGGACAGTTCTTGCTGTGCACCTGTGAATGAGCAGTCTATTGGGACAGTTCTTGCTGTGCACCTGTGAATTAGCAGTCTATTGGGACAGTTCTTGCTGTGCACCTGTGAATGAGCAGTCTATTGGGACAGTTCTTGCTGTGCACCTGTGAATGAGCAGTCTATTGGGACAGTTCTTGCTGTGCACCTGTGAATGAGCAGTCTATTGGGACAGTTCTTGCTGTGCACCTGTGAATGAGCAGTCTATTGGGACAGTTCTTGCTGTGCACCTGTGAATTAGCAGTCTATTGGGACAGTTCTTGCTGTGCACCTGTGAATGAGCAGTCTATTGGGACAGTTCTTGCTGTGCACCTGTGAATGAGCAGTCTATTGGGACAGTTCTTGCTGTGCACCTGTGAATGAGCAGTCTATTGGGACAGTTCTTGCTGTGCACCTGTGAATGAGCAGTCTATTGGGACAGTTCTTGCTGTGCACCTGTGAATGAGCAGTCTATTGGGACAGTTCTTGCTGTGCACCTGTGAATGAGCAGTCTATTGGGACAGTTCTTGCTGTGCACCTGTGAATGAGCAGTCTATTGGGACAGTTCTTGCTGTGCACCTGTGAATGAGCAGTCTATTGGGACAGTTCTTGCTGTGCACCTGTGAATGAGCAGTCTATTGGGACAGTTCTTGCTGTGCACCTGTGAATGAGCAGTCTATTGGGACAGTTCTTGCTGTGCACCTGTGAATGAGCAGTCTATTGGGACAGTTCTTGCTGTGCACCTGTGAATGAGCAGTCTATTGGGACAGTTCTTGCTGTGCACCTGTGAATGAGCAGTCTATTGGGACAGTTCTTGCTGTGCACCTGTGAATGAGCAGTCTATTGGGACAGTTCTTGCTGTGCACCTGTGAATGAGCAGTCTATTGGGACAGTTCTTGCTGTGCACCTGTGAATGAGCAGTCTATTGGGACAGTTCTTGCTGTGCACCTGTGAATGAGCAGTCTATTGGGACAGTTCTTGCTGTGCACCTGTGAATGAGCAGTCTATTGGGACAGTTCTTGCTGTGCACCTGTGAATGAGCAGTCTATTGGGACAGTTCTTGCTGTGCACCTGTGAATGAGCAGTCTATTGGGACAGTTCTTGCTGTGCACCTGTGAATGAGCAGTCTATTGGGACAGTTCTTGCTGTGCACCTGTGAATGAGCAGTCTATTGGGACAGTTCTTGCTGTGCACCTGTGAATGAGCAGTCTATTGGGACAGTTCTTGCTGTGCACCTGTGAATGAGCAGTCTATTGGGACAGTTCTTGCTGTGCACCTGTGAATGAGCAGGTTATTGGGACAGTTCTTGCTGTGCACCTGTGAATGAGCAGTCTATTGGGACAGTTCTTGCTGTGCACCTGTGAATGAGCAGTCTATTGGGACAGTTCTTGCTGTGCACCTGTGAATGAGCAGTCTATTGGGACAGTTCTTGCTGTGCACCTGTGAATGAGCAGTCTATTGGGACAGTTCTTGCTGTGCACCTGTGAATGAGCAGTCTATTGGGACAGTTCTTGCTGTGCACCTGTGAATGAGCAGTCTATTGGGACAGTTCTTGCTGTGCACCTGTGAATGAGCAGTCTATTGGGACAGTTCTTGCTGTGCACCTGTGAATGAGCAGTCTATTGGGACAGTTCTTGCTGTGCACCTGTGAATGAGCAGTCTATTGGGACAGTTCTTGCTGTGCACCTGTGAATGAGCAGTCTATTGGGACAGTTCTTGCTGTGCACCTGTGAATGAGCAGTCTATTGGGACAGTTCTTGCTGTGCAGCTCTGAATGAGCAGTCTATTGGGACAGTTCTTGCTGTGCACCTGTGAATGAGCAGTCTATTGGGACAGTTCTTGCTGTGCACCTGTGAATGAGCAGTCTATTGGGACAGTTCTTGCTGTGCACCTGTGAATGAGCAGTCTATTGGGACAGTTCTTGCTGTGCACCTGTGAATGAGCAGTCTATTGGGACAGTTCTTGCTGTGCAGCTCTGAATGAGCAGTCTATTGGGACAGTTCTTGCTGTGCACCTGTGAATGAGCAGTCTATTGGGACAGTTCTTGCTGTGCACCTGTGAATGAGCAGTCTATTGGGACAGTTCTTGCTGTGCAGCTCTGAATGAGCAGTCTATTGGGACAGTTCTTGCTGTGCACCTGTGAATGAGCAGTCTATTGGGACAGTTCTTGCTGTGCACCTGTGAATGAGCAGTCTATTGGGACAGTTCTTGCTGTGCACCTGTGAATGAGCAGTCTATTGGGACAGTTCTTGCTGTACAGCTCTGAATGAGCAGTCTATTGGGACAGTTCTTCCTCCAGTACAGAGGTTACAGTATAAGAGACCTCTGCGGGTGCAGTGATGTTAGGGGGGTACCTTGGCGTTGTTTAGAAGCTTATAATGCTTTGGCCAAAGAATTGACATAAATGACCCTCGGTTATGAAAAGATAAACAGATACGTATGTAACTATATCTTTTGTCATATTGAATGTACAGCAGCACTGGGGCGTTTTGCCTTCTGTTCTCTTCAGCTTGTTGTATGTGTCTCTCCAGCAACAGCCAACTCTTTTACAAAGGGTTCATTGACAAGCCCAATTCCAGCACAGTTGGCTGGAACCCAATTTTCAACAATGTTTACACGGTTAGTGTTACTAATGAGACGTTCTCTGTGACACATTTTATAAATGGCCAAACGATCTCTGTGGTCTTTCTGCAGGAGTGCACAGGAACAAGAAAGAAACATTTCCTCCTAATAATGATTGTGGAACACTTGAATAAAATAACAAAAGGCCACCCAGCGGTGCACAGCGTGGCCGTACAGTCTGCCGAACCCACGACTGCCGGTGGATATACGGTTGAGAGTCTCCACCGATGGGGTGCATAATACTACTCATTTCCGATATGTACAGCAATTGCAAGAGAATCTGCAACGGGCCTACGTACAAGCTGAGAAATCTACCGAAAAACTGAACGCCGGGAATAAACGGCGATACGATCATAAAGTGAAACACAGAGACATTAAACCAGGCGACGCAGTACTCCTCCGTAACCTGGGAGTGCCGGGAAAACATAAATTGGCTGACCGATGGAGGGAGTGTACGAGGTAGCCTCACAAATGCCCGGCCTTCCGGTCTACCGCATTAAGGACTCGGAGGGTCGGGTGAAGACATGGCACCGAAATCATTTGCTTCCTATTCCCCGAGTGGAGGAGGGGGATTTGGAGTGGCCTGCATCCTCTTTGGATGGGGAGGGGACATTGGGAGACGACACGCTAGGGAACTCAACCTTTCAGGAAGATCCACAAGAGGGAACCTCACAAAGGGGCCCTCAACAGAGCGCACCTCCCGGCGGAGCTACGGGTAAAGGGCGCGGGGAGCATTCACCCCAGGGGGTGGCTCCGGAAAATTCGTCACTGGACCCACTGAGCCCGTGCTTTGTACCAAGTCAGGATAATTTAGAGACAGTAACCCCCTCAAGGGAAGAACTCGAGATTCAAGACCAAGATAGTAACTCTCCCAAGGGAGTGACCGAGCAACACTTAAGGCGAAGCCAAAAGAACGGGCAACCTCCCATGAAGATGGCCTATGATCAGTTTGGGGCACCCCACTATGAGGCTCAGCAGTGGGCCCGCAGCCGCATGAAATCAGTGATTGTGATGTTTAGCGAAATGTACAATCTGATTTAGAAGAGAAATGTCGTTGTTATGCAAATTTTCATTATATAAACGTTATACCAGTTTAAAGGTATTGTCCAAGCGGGGCCGTTGGAATCCACAGGGGGGAGGATGTAGCCTGGACCCCGTTTTCTCCCCCAATTGTTGTGTGGGGTGGGATATGTCGCACCTAGGAAAAGCTCCAATAACGGAGGTTCCGCGTTAAGGGAGCCGCCATGTTTAGGGTGGCGACGGCGCAGACCTGGTCCGGCAGAAGGTTGCGCATGCGCAGGTCAGGGTAACAAAGCCCGCGAAGGAGGAGAGCTCGGGGAGGAGGGGAGTTAGGGGACTACGGGTCCCAGCAGCCCCCGCAGTCCCCCGTGACACGGCAAAACCAATCAGGTACGAGAATAGGGAGGAAAAGGAAGTGGTGGGGCGCACGAGGAGTCAGAGCTAGCTGTCGGAGGGAGGAGAAGGAGCTCCGGTGTAGGGAGGCAGGCCACCCCTACCTAGGCCACATGCCCTGACCCAGTTAGGCCCTGAGCCCCAGTAGAGTGCAGCTGAGCTAGGGACTGGCCATAGTCAGGTTCCGGACCCCCTTCTGTGATACGACCGCTACCGGGACAGTTCTAAATCAGCGGGAGGCCTGGGACCAGGCCCCGCTACTAAGTCGCAGCGTGTCTGGGTAGGATCGCCCCGGACACCTACGGGTGACGTCATCTACGCCCACGCCGATCCTTTGTGAAGATAGTTGCAGAACTGGGTACAGGAGACCCCGGCAGGTAAACTCCAAGTGCACCAACGGTATCATTCTCACTCCGGGACACGGTGGCTGCGCAGTCACACACTTATACATCCACTGACTCACTTGGGGGTGGGGGAACGTATTCCACGCGGGAACTGGGCACGGGGTGGGATCACCCGGTGAAGGGAGAGGGAGAGTGAGCGTTCAGCGGACGCTGGTAGTAGTGTCTCCTCTAGGGAGGGAAACCTGTTAATTAAGCTGTTGGTTGCTACAAGTAAACGTATATTGGTTAAGGTATATCGCTGTGTGTGTTCATGTATATAAGTTCCTGCGAAGACCCACTTCCCCTAGGGCGGAAGCTGTCGCAGGTGGAGGCGCTGCACCAAGTCATAAGTATTGTGAGCACCCCAGGCTCTCCGTGGCAGAGGCTTAGGCCCTGTGAGCCTACAGGTTATATAGCACATGGTAGTGGTCTGCGTTCGATAGGAACCAGGGCTACATATATATATATATATATACACACACACAAATAAATATAGGGATGTCTGTTTATCCTCTAATGATTGTGTATTATTAATATCAATGTATTTTACATCTGACCTCTTTGTGTATCCTACATGTCATTTGCCTGGCTCCCCCTGCTGGAATATCAACAAGCTCTGTATATTAAGTTTAAGTTTTGGGTTACACAGTTATGAAGATTGATAGGGCAATGAATGTGCTACATTGTGTGAGAGTCTGTCCCACCTGTGTTAGTGTTTTTTATTGTGAAGTGTTTTATTATTTATATGTATACATTTTAGGATTGGGGCTATGTTTTTTTTATATGTATTATCAATGCGAATCAGCCTAGGAAGGATATATAATATATGTACCAGATCCCTCACTCCCTGCAAAATTATAATATACATAGAGTGACTTAGGATTCTGTGATATAAGTGACTGTTTATATGATCTTTAGGGTCACGAAAAAGTAGAACTGCAATAAAGAGTGTCATTGTTTATGTTGCCCGCCCACTTAGGGATGTAAGTATAGAGGAAGGAATGTACACCGTTCTAGGGTTAGTTGTGGTTGTCCCGACCGGGGCCCCTTCTGATTGGTGCAGTGTTCTGTATACCAGGATGCTGTTGGTGAGAATAATCAGAGGCAGCCAATCAACGTTTGGGAAACTGCGGTCAGGAACCAATGGGGACCCCCGTCTTCCTTTATTAGGGCAGTCAGCTGCTGTGGGTGTAGGACTCCTGACGAAGCAATTTTTAGATTGCGAAACGCGTAGAATCTGAGAGGAGACGGAGCCACCGCAGGATAGAGCCTCGTGGAGCAGTCCTGCTGCTTCTAGCGGCCGCATCATGGAGCAGCACCCGCTCGATGTTCGTGTCTACCAGCGCGGACCTGACACAGTGAGAGAGGAGTGGTGAGATCGTCCCCACTCCGGTATAACAGTTATATGCTTGGTGTTATTGCACATCATGTGAGTGCGCAGTTGTGAGGTTATTGTTTAATACATTTTCTACATGTAGCCAGGTCCCCTCTGCATCCCTGCTGACCCGCGACCCTCCCCTTGTTTCCTCCGCCACCGGGGGTCACTCGACAGACCCGCCGGCACTTCTGGAGGGTGGGGGAGAGTGCAGGGAGCGCTTTTGGCGTCTCCGAGTTCCTGGCGGCTCCCAAACAGGGCACCACCATCTTTGTTCAGTTCGCGCATGCGCAGTGCCACAATTCATGCGGCGGCCAGCCAGAGACATTGCGCATGCGCAATGATAACGCGCGAACGCTGGCCAATTGGGAGAGGGCTCTAGAGAGGGACTACAGCTCCCATGAACCTTAGGAGCGGGCCACATGACCCCAGGGAGCCAATAGGGCCACAGGATCTCCCTGCAAGGGAGAATTGATACATTTCGCGGGCTTGCAGCACGTTTGGCAGTTGGTGACCGGAGCAGATAGGGGAAGGAGGTAGGGTGCAGGAGTCAGTGTCTCCCTGCACTAGGCCAGCAGCCCCCTAGGCCCCAGATAAGCCCTGAGTAACCAGGAGCTAAGTGCCATAGGGACAGGCCCTAGGTTAGGGACCCTGCCCCATTAGCCATTTGCTAGTTAGGGACACAGCGGACGCTGCGTTTCCTGCTGAGAGACTTGGGCTCAAGTCTCTGCCATTAAAGAGAGCTGGACTATCTTCAGGGTGGGATCGCCTCTGACGGATCACCACGCGGGTGGATCCTGGATGTCGTGTAGGAACTCGTCTGATCCTTTGTGAAGTCCCGTTGCAGGCCGGAGTACTGGAGTGCTCGGCAGATAACCTTATCAACAAGTGCACCAACGATCCTATTATATTCATTAGTGACTGCGCAGTCACACATATCCTCTCTCTGAAAGAGTGCGGGACATTGTGTGGGGATTGTTGGACACAGGGTGGGATCACCCAGTGTAGGGGGAGAGCGTCCGGCGAGACGCAGTAGTAGTGTCTCCTCTAGGGAGGGACACCTGTTGATGTTATATGCATAAGTACGTTCCTATGATCACAAGTAAAGTTATTGGTTGGTTTACATGCTGCTGTGTGATATATATAAATTGTCCTGCGAGGATCACTCCCCCTCTGGTGGGAGCCATCGCAGGTGGAGGCGCTGCACCGAGTATGAGGTTACTCCTATTGTTATTATACGTGCCCCCGGCTCCCCGTGGCGGAGGCTTAGGCCCCCTGTGAGCCTAACAGGTAAAGCACCACACCAGGTAACACTGGGTTCCCCCGCATACATATACCATATGCTCTTGGGAGAGGTGGAATACCCGTTACATACATGTACAGTCTGCGCAATGGTGCGCTCTTGTTTTCTACTATAGTACAGTGTACACCCTACAGCGCCCCTCATCCCAGCGGTTACGTGGTTCACCCAGGACCCGTGTTCCTGCACATCTAACTATTGTGTGTGACATGCTCAGTCAGCTCACACATATGTGAGTGTAACCACTGGAGGTTCCTGAAGCTGATCCAGCATTTGTTACATACAGTGTTGCACTATATACTGTTATATTTATCTTTTCACATATGGTGTGTCCCGCTCCCATACGCTGTCTGGTCCATGTTCTCTAAAGAAAAAGAAGACTTTTCCCCGTACGTAGGTCGAGTGGGACTACTTGTTTGTTATTTTTTGTGATTATTTGGGGCAGGGCCACTTTATACATTAGGCCGACTAGGCACAGGGCCTTGGGCCTACGAACCTTTTAGGGCCTACGAACCTTTTAGGGCCTACGAACCTTTTAGGGCCTACAATATTTCACTTGAAAAAATACCTATAAAAAAAAAATCACAAAATAAGTGAAAACAGCAAATTTTAATTCCAAATGCCTTCGAAGTATCGATACCAAATATCGCTAGTATCGAAAGAAACAAGCAAACGATGAAATTAGCGTAAAAATTTGTAAAAATATCGGACACACAGGCCTCTAGAAATAAAAGTGCCCAGGGCCTACGAAGGTCTTAAAACGGCCCTGATTTGGTGTCTACTTGTTTGTGATTTTTTTGTGATTATTTGGTGCCCCTGTGGGTTTATGAGTGCCACTTCTGAGTCTGTTCTAAATTTTCTCACTAGTAGTGTCGTGTTCACTTTTCACCACTAGAGGTAATTTGTTCACTACTCTGAGATTTCCCCCACCTCACTGTGTCTCTGCCTTTCTATTGCAATCACCACCTGTAGCGCCATTCCTGCATCTGTATTTGCAGGTGCAATATACACAGTCTATCTATATACTAATGACCGTGTAATCAAGGTGTTGGAGATTTATTTGATATTAGCGAGATAAGTCTCTGTTTGTGGCTTCTCAACTCTGGGCTTTGACTATAGACACTGAAATAAGGGAATAGAAACACACTAATGATATGCAATATATGCACGTGTCCCCTATGTTAATATATTAACATTAAATGAAGCCAGTATGTTCTCAAATGCTACATCTAGGTATAGTCTTCCTCTACATCCAGATGTACTAATCTGCGTTGTGTGTTACATTTTAATTCATTTCTCACGAGGTGTACACATGTTGACCAGATCTGCAGGTAAATACTAACAGTATGAAGTCTGTAACCGAACAGCCACTATTGGGTATATATTCCTTGCCTCTGATCCCCAAGTGCTGATCTCTGCTTATCTACTGTATATGGGGTTGGAATATCTGCTCCATTTACACTCACTGTTACATCAGTGTGTTTACACTCACTATTACATCGGTGTGTTTACACTCACTATTACATCGGTGTGTTTGCACTCACTATTACATCAGTGTGTTTACACTCACTATTACATCGGTGTGTTTGCACTCACTATTACATCGGTGTGTTTACACTTACTGTTACATCAGTGTGTTTACACTCACTATTACATCAGTGTGTTTACACTCACTAGCCAACTGGCAAGATTTCCGTTTGACTTCTTAAATATAAGCAAGATCTAGTCACTAGGTGGCGCTATTGCTTAATTCCACCATTGTATTCCCTAGTTTCTGTCTAGGGGTAACATACATACTTACTAGTGGGGACCAGACCTGTGAGGCTAATTTAATAGTTTCTTAATTTATGTCACTATTTATGTGACTAGCTGTTCATCTTTCAGTGCGTCATATATGTTATGTTTTGTCTCGTTTTATTTTAGATATACAATCATTAAAGGTTAAGTTTTAAATCTCTCATTATCCCTAATTATAGGCTAAAGCTGGTAAATTCAGGGCATTATTGAAATCCCTGCTCTCTGATTGGTTAAAATTCCGGGCATTATCCAATCAGTAATGGCCCAGAATTTTTGACAGCTTGCCAAGTTTTTCAGCTAATCAGCTTTCAGGTTTCATTCAAAAAAATTTGCACTTAGACAGGGGAGGTGATTGGACAGAAGGCTCTGACTCCTCCCCCACCCTGTCTGCAGAGAGCTCCGCACAGGAGAGTGAGGGGAAAGGTTTGTGTGTCTCCTGAGTGTGTTTTGTGGGTGTAAAGGGGGTAGCAGAGTGTTTTATTGTATTGTATTGTATGTCTTTATTTGTATAGCGCCATTAATGTACATAGCGCTTCACAGCAGTAATACACGTGGTAATCAAATAAATAACAGATAATATAAATAACAGATCATGGGAATAAGTGCTTCAGACATAAAAGTAACACTAAGGAAGAGGAGTCCCTGCTCCGAGGAGCTTACAGTCTAATTGGTAGGTAGGGAGAACGTACAGAGACAGTAGGAGGGAGTTCTGGTAAGTGCGTCTGCAGGGGGCCAAGCTTTATGTATCATGTGTTCAGAATATCCACAGTGCTATTCATATGCTTCTTTAAGCAAGTGTGTCTTAAGGTGGGTCTTAAAGGTGGATAGAGAGGGTGCTAGTCGGGTATTGAGGGGAAGGGGATTCCAGAGGTGAGGGGCAGTCAGTGAAAAAGGTTTAAGGCGGGAGAGGGCTTTAGATACAAAGGGGGTAGAAAGAAGACATCCTTGAGAAGAATGCAAGAGTCTGGATGGTGCATAACGATAAATTAGGGCTGAGATGTAAGGAGGGATAGAAGAGTGTAACGCTTTAAAAGTGAGGAGAAGAATGGAGTGTGAGATGCGGGATTTGATCGGAAGCCAGGAGAGGGATTTCAGGAGGGGAGACGCTGAGACAGATTTAGGAAAGAGTAGAGTGATTCTGGCAGCAGCGTTTAGGATACTGCACCGACACACTTTATTCGAGCAAATACCCAGTATGTACCTGGCAGATACCTGGAATGCGCCGCTCCTCACCTCTGACAAGCCCCGTTGCATTTGCCTTCCCAGCCTGGGTTCATGCCTGGCTGACGGGCGGCTGATCTGTAAAATGATAATGATTAGGATTTAATAGGCTGCAATGCTTCGCGTGTCTACCAGATGGCATAAATTCATGAATTGTAATGCAGTATATATATATATACTGTGCAGTATTGCAGCCAGCGGGAATAAAATGCTTCAATCCCTGCCTGGAAAATAACCCAATACACTCGGGCAGAAAACAGTCACAAACCTCAATACACCCGGGTATACCCGAATTCGTGGGACTAGCCGAGCTCGAATAAAGTGTGTCGCCAGTGTAGATTGTAGGGGAGACAGGTGAGAGGCAGGAAGGCCGGACAGCAGGAGGTTACAGTAATCAAGACGTCAAAGAATGAGGGCCTGAGTCAGAGTTTTAGCAGTCGAGCAACAGAGGAAAGGGCGTATCTTAGTTATATTGCGGAGGAAAAAGTGTCAGGTTTTAGAAATGTTTTGAATGTGAGGGGCGAATGTGAGAGAGGAGTCGAGTGTGACCCCTAGGCAGCGTGCTTGGGCTACTGGGTGAATGATCATAGTTCCAACAGTAATGTGGAAGGAGGTAGTAGGGCCAGGTTTGGGAGGAAGTATGAGGAGCTCTGTTTTAGCCATGTTGAGTTTTAGGCGGCGGAGGGCCATCCAGGATGATATAGCAGAGAGACATTCAGAAACTTTGGTTTGTACAGCAGGTGTAAGGTTGGGTGTTGAAAAGTATATTTGTGTATCGTCAGCATAGAGGTGATAATTAACCCAAAAGATGTTATTAGGTCACCTAGAGAGAGTGTATACAGAGAAAAGAGAAGAGGTCCCAGGACAGAGCCCTGGGGTACCCCCACAGAGAGATCAATAGAGGAGGAGGAGGTGTTAACAGAAGAGACACTGAAAGTACGATGGGAGAGGTAGGATGAGATCCAGGATAGAGCTTTGTTCCGAATACCAAGAGTATGGAGAATGTGAATGAGAAGAGGGTGGTCCACGGTGTCAAATGCTGCAGAGAGATCGAGTAATATGAGCAGAGTGTAATGACCTCTGTCTTTGGCAGCATGGAGGTCGTCAGTTATTTTAGTGAGGGCTGTTTCCGTGGAGTGAGCAGTGCAGAAGCCAGATTGTAGAGGGTCTAGGAGAGAATAGGTGTTGAGAAAATGGAGCAAGCGAGAGAATACAAGACGTGCAAGGAGTTTAGAGGCAGGAGGGAGACAGGTCGATAGTTAGAAAGATAGGTAGGGTCAAGCTTGCTGTTTTTGAGTAATGGTATGACTGTTGCATGTTTGAAGGAGGATGGAAAGGTACCAGAGCAGAGGGAGGAGTTAAAAATGTGTGTGAGCGTAGGGATTATAGTAGGAGCAAGAGGTTTTAGGAGATGGGAGGGAATGGGGTCAAGAGGGCAAGTGGTAGAGGGAGAAGAGGCGATGAACAGTGACACATCGTCCTCTGAGACAGTGGAAAAAGAGTCAAGGAAGGCAGGAGGAGAGTTAGGAAGAGGTGTAGGATGGGAGGAAGAAACAGAGGGGATGTTCTGCCGTATGGATTCCACCTTTTCCTTAAAATAATCAGCAAAGTCCTGAGCGGAGATGGAGGAAGGAGAGGCAGCTGAGGGTGGTTTGAGTAGAGTATCAAAGACAGAGAACAGTCGGCGTGGGTTAGAATTGTGCATGTTGATTAGTGAAGAAAAGTAGGCTTGTTTAGCTTGCGAGAGGGCAGAGTTGAAACAGGATAGCATAAATTTGTAGTGAAGGAAGTCTGCGAGAGTAATGAGATTTCCTCCAGAGGCGTTCAGAGGAACGAGTGGAGGAACGCAGCATGCGCGTGTGGGAATTTAGCCAGGGTCTAGGGTTAGAAGGGCGAGGGCGGCAGAGAGAAAGCGGGGCATGTAGATCAAGAGAGGAGGACAAGGCAGAGTTGTAGTTCCTGACCAGGTTGTCAGGGTCTGTGGCAGAGCTGAGAGAGGAGAGGGAGGGGCGTAAAGTGGACTCAAAGTCAGGTAAGTGAATAGAGCGCAGGTTTCTGCAGAACCGGGGGGTAGATGGAGGTGGAGAAGGGGAGAAGCGAGAGAGAGAATGAGACGAGGTGATGGTCAGAGAGAGGAAAATGGGAAATGGAGAAATCAGAGAGAGAGAAGTTTTTAGTGAAAACCAGGTCTAAGTAGTGGCCGTCCTTGTGGGTGCTGTCTGCAGTCCACTGTTGAAGGCCAAACGAAGAGGTTAGAGAGAAAGAAAGCGGGAAGCCCAAGGGAGAGAGGGGTCATCAATGTGGCAATTGAAGTCCCCAAGGAGAAGAACAGGGAAGTCTGAGTCTTCTGTTGGTGTGTGTTTTGTGGGCGTAGAGGGGGCAGCAGAGTCTTGTTTGTGTGTTTCTGCTGTGTGTGTTTTGTTCTTGTAGAGGGGGAGCTGCAGTGTGTGTGTGTGTGTGTGTGTGTGTCTGTCTGTCTGTCTGTCTGTGTGTCTGTCTGTGTGTCTGTCTGTGTGTCTGTCTGTGTGTCTGTCTGTGTGTCTGTCTGTGTGTCTGTCTGTACAATTTACTTTTAATAAACTTGCAGTAAAAGCATAAGAATGTAGACAATCATGCTGATAAAAATCAATATGGCTACAAAAATGTATCTTTTTTATGAAAAATTAAAAATAATCCTACATTTAGCCTATAATAGTAACAATCCCCTCAGAACAGGGCATTATTGGCCAGTAATGCCCTGTTCTTCGGGGATTATTACTTAAGTATAGCAGTGCTAGTTCAAAAGGCGTCTTTTTACTTGCTTAGGCAAGTTTTGTTGCTATATTTTTGAAGCCCCAGTTTTGGTCTTTTGGAATTTTTTTGCATACAGAGGGATTTAAATAGCACACATTGTCACTATACAATCAATCCCTGATGAAGTAGCACCTGATACGAAACGCATTGAATGAGATTGTGTGCTGCATTTGCTCTGACATATATTGAGCCCCTCCTTTTTCACTTGCTTAATCTTCTTTTTCTAATTCATGCTACCTCTGACCATTTGGTATCTGGGGTTCTCCTGGTTCCTATATGTTGAAATGTCTGATTTAAGAATTTTAAGCAGTTAACATGTTTTTATAAGTTAGGGTTTTTAAAATCAGCTTTTTATCTTTAAAGAATGTGTTTTTTTATTATGTTGTATAACGTTGTCATGTTACATCTGTGTCACTTTTAAATGTATGTGTGTTAGTATCCTCAGTATCCACCTGGTACTTAAGAGCAATTGTCTTTATCATGCACCTTAATCTGAGCACCTGGGGTAATTTGTGTAGACACTATTTAAGGGACACAACCAAAAGGTGTTCAGACACACTCCTGAAGAAGTGCTATTAGCATGAAACGCGTAGAGGGATATCCCATGGCCTCCACAAACCAAGATCTTATATGGCAGTGGGACAAGTTCAAGCGTTTATCCTCCCTAAAAACAACCCGTGTGTGAGCGCTGCCATAGCTAGGCACGCAGCTCTCCCGAGAGGAACAGCCCCTTCCTAGCAGCCAGCACCTGAATCACTTCCGGTTTTACCGCCGTGAGGTGACTTGGGTTAGCTGGAGCAGGGGGGATTCTCGTGGCGGTGTTGTCGGCGGTGCGTGGGGAATCGGATTGAGCAAGTGGCTAAATGTCACTGTAAGTTTTTAAGTTTCTTTGTGTTATAATAAATTTGAACTATCTCCCTGCCGCCCTGCCTTCTCTGCGGCGCTCCTTCCTTTGTTTCATGTTTGATGTGTCCCGGCTGATCACCGGGGAGTGTCGGAGCAGCGGGAAGAAGAGGAGCAGGCATCTGAGGATATGTACATAAACAGACCTCTCTGGCACTGAGGTGGAAACAGGCACGATGGGGCTATGGTGAAGGAAAAGAGAACCTAAAACATATACTAAGCGCTCAACCTATTTACATAACGTGATATTCAACAAACATAAATGCAAATCAATGTAATGATAACAAATATTGTGAAATTGATTAACCCTAATTGTGCAAGGATAAACAATATAGCAAAAAGACCCCACAGTCACCAAGAGTAAATGAGGGGGAGGGGGAGGGGGCTGCCTAGGAATATACAACAAGCGTATCCAAGAGGCTGGAGACAAAAAAGCAAACAAAGAGAAAAAGTCCTCAGCGCACTACCAGGTATATTAAACCTGATGGGTATGTTCCCAGTTCTCTGAATAAAGGAACAGTTTGTAGATCTCACAGATGGTCTTTCAGAAATTCTTTGCTGGTGAATGTGTATCTGAAATCAGACAAGACAAAGGAACCATTGTGCAGTACTCTCTGATACTGGAGATCTCACCCACACAGCTGCTAACTACTTACATGAAAGTAGATAGCAAGAGGCCTTGAAAGGTATCTTTAGCTGGTGCTCTGGTGTATGCGACTGGAAAGCGGTGGGTTTTCAGGTGGTGAGAGTGGCCCTCTCCACAAGGATCAATCACAGTCACGGGATATGTATAAAATAATAAAAATGCCAATGGTATAGTACCGTAACAAAATTTAATGAGGCTGTTCCCCATTTTTTGCAGCTTGGGGTTACCATCCCCATACCCTCCCCTTCTTTCTCCACCAGTAGATGTCCCAGCGGCAGATACCAGGGCAAAGAATTTACAGGACCTTTGGAAAGGGATTCAAACAACCCTTCGCTTGGCTACCGAGAGACAAAATAAATCAGCGGATAAGCACCGGAGGCCATCACACCCATACTCCGTCGGGGAGAAGGTATGGCTTTCAACGTGAAACATCCGTTTACACCAGTGTTCTGCTAAACTCGGACCACGGTTCATTGGTCTGTACATCATCATCCGGAAGATAAATTAAGTCACCTTTCAGCTGGAGCTCCCCTCCTCTTTAAAAATTCCCACCACTTTCCATGTGTTCTTCCTGAAACCTGTGGTGAGGAATCGCTTTTCTGAGGATCCACCCCTCCTAGTCCAGTAAATGTTGAGGATAAAATTGAATACGAAATTGAATTTTCTTCTTTCAGGCTTAAACTTTCTCTTTTTGCAGTCTCTGTAATACTCAGGGCCTTTTTGTAGTCCTCCTTCCATTTACGCACTTCTGCTTTGAGACTCCCGGTCTCCTGGCGTGAGACTTCCATCTCTAGGTTGAGGGTCTGAAGCTCCTTCTGAGAGACTTTGAGATCCATATTAAGACTGAGGATAGTTTTTTGAGAGATGTCCAGCTTACTCAGCGAGACTATGAAGTTCCTTTTTAGAGACTTCCAGTTCTGTGCGGCAACTGCTGCTATCTTGGTGTGAGGCATCCAGTGCTATGCGGAGAATATGAACCTCCTTCTGGGTTATGTCAACCTCTGTCTGGACATTGTTGACCTCCTGCAGTGAGGCATTCAGTTCTATGCGGAGAGTGTGAACCTCATTCTGAGAGACTTCCACCTCTCTGTGGAACTTGCGAACCTCTTGCTGAAAGACTGTAATCTCCTTCAGTGCTTCCTCATACTTCTGCTTCAGAATAGCAATCATTCTATCAGATTTGCTTTGTTTTTCCACCATGGTGGCATTAGTAGTGTTTGCAGTGGCTAGCTCAGTCTTGATATCCTCCAATTTGGTCTTGGCCACAGACTAAATTGCGAGCACAGTCTTCTGTAGCTCAGCATTATTTCCTCTCACCATTTCCAATTCTTCCCGGAGAAGATCACAGTTATGCCTGGCAGCTTGCAGTGCATCTCCAGGGCTGGTCAAGGGATCGTCACTCACTGGTTCCAGCTCCGCTTCCCTGGGATGGTTGGTTGAGGGTTCTTCACTGTTAGCACCGGACAGACACTTCTTTGGGTTACATGACTTTTGACTTGGGCCGTCTAGATATTCTGTCATCCACGTGACGAGTCCTCCATTTACTCTAGACTGCAGGGCATCTCGGACCCCCTTTATCTCTGCGGGATCTCCGGACGTGTCTATTCCTTCCACGGTAAGTGAAGAACCGCTTTTCTTTTTCCGTCCCTTCAGGGATACTGGGGTCTCCGTCTTTATTTGAAACTTCAGAAGCTTCGCTGTATCCGCCAGGCTTTTCTTGCGTTAACTGGCAGGAATATTCGGGGTCATAGAGACCTGTTTGTTCAGTACGTACCGAGTTTAGGCACCCCCACCATTCTCGGGGTTTTTTGTGGGTGTGACTCAGTTCGGATTTCCCATAAGAGATGTCTTCCTCCTTATCGGACCGGAAGGGCCATTCTTCCGTGGGGTAGGGTTCATTACAGGAACGCTGCATCTTCTCCTCCATTTTGGGGCTATCAGGTGTATTTTTCTTCCTGACCTCAGGAGGCGCTATTGCAGCTGTTGTCACTAGAACACCAAATTGTGGTAGTTCTACAGGTGGGCAGACTTTGCTTGTAGAGTTCGTAGCTCTCACAGGCGTCTCTGTAGACTATTTCTTCTTCTTTACTTTGGTATGTTTTACAACATCAGCAGTACTGTGCACACATTCTCTCTCATCAGTGATACTGGATGTGCAGTTGCTAAGTAAATCTTCTGTACCTTCCTTGGGTCCACAGTGCACTGCTTGCTGCTGCAGTTCCTTGGCTCATTGAAAAAAATAGTCCTCTACTGCTGCCCTTTTTCTGGTGCCACGTTGGGGCCATCCTCTTCGTCTGAATAAGGCCTGAAGGGACACTGCTCTGTGTGGCTGGGCTATTTACACCAGGAACACATGTTCTTCCCCATTCTTGCAGAGTCTGTATTTGACTTCAGCTGGGCGGCCATTTTAAATTCCATGGAGTTTTGTTTTTTTCACCATTGGTGGTGTAGACTCTGGTCACAGCATCTATCCCTTGTGTGGGTCTCCGTCTGTCGCAGTCATCCCAGTTCAACTGTCGCATTGTGGCTTTCTTCAGTGCAGTGTATCTTTCCTGCCTGGATGTGTAGCTCTTTAATTCTGGTCACTGCTGCATGTGATTCTTTGTTTTGTTGCTCAGACTGTTGCAGGAACTATGCAGGCAAACGCACAAAAATGTTCACAGGCAGTATCCGGGGCCCTGTAACAGGGGAGTTATCCCTGTTCAGGAAATGTGCCTCTAATCCAGCAGTGTGGTGGTTAACTGCTGCTGTTAACTGTTAAGTCAATTAACCAACACCACCTGCCTGATTAGGTTTCTTAGAAAAGCCTGTCTTTGACACAGGAAGTGAGATTGTTCCTGAGTCTCACAAGTTGTGGGACTGACCATAGGGACAGATGTCTTGAGCCTGCCAGAAGAAAAACTGCACGCTGATTGCAAGACACAGGGGAAAGCACTTCTGAACCTGAATCCTGATATAGCCTGAGGAAAAAGGCAGCAACCCAGGAACAGAGAAGACTTTCCCTCCAACTACAAGAAAACAGATAAGACTTTCCTTTATAAGACTTTGTATCTGCACATATCAAGATATATGTTTGGGGCTGGGAGACATGCTAATTTAAAAGGGAGTTGTGGACTGCATAGGTTTCACTAGACATACTCCCAAGTGAACAGAAGCTTTGTTTGACCCCTTGTTTGGATGATTTTCTTATGTTAAGGAAACAGGCGCAATAAAAGCCTTATTTAATTTGACCTTAACAAGTCTCCCTTGCATACCACTGCGCACGTCCTCCTACATATGGTGTCAGAATCGGGACTGAGGTGGCCTTTGAAGTTAAAAGGGGTCCCGGAGATTGCCTGTGAAATTTTGTTTTGTGCTTTTTGCCTACAAACAGCCTGAGCAACATAAACAAAGTTCTCATGCAGCAGACACCAGAGTTAAAGGGATACACACCCAGGCAGGAAATCTACACTGCACTGAAACCCACAAAACCACAGATGGACTCTTTTCCCCGATTCCAAAAGGAGAGAGAGAGACTGTGCTGAAGCAGGTAAACCTTATTTGCCTATCACAATAAAGTGTAATATGGTCATTGAAATAGGGGTTTTGCCTTCCAGCCATAGTCAGGGTTCAAGAAGTAAGTTAGCCCTTAAAAGGGATAAGCGTTTGTTGTTTTCAAATGTTTCGCTGAAGCAGTGAATACAGATGGTGACCCACAAGCGGTACTGATTCGGCAAGTAACGGCTGCCACTCCGCATAAGACTACCAGCTGTGAATGGAGTATATGCAGAAAAGTGTGAAAATTGATGCAAGACTGTGTTGAAGCAGGAGAATTTCAGTAAACAAGTGCTGAGGGTAAAATTGCCCTACTGGGGAAAAACGAATTGCTGAGCTGTGTAAAGGTATCCCAAAGTGTGAAGAGTGAATGCCATAATACCCAAAGTTGAGACTGAAAATTACTGAACTGAAGCACATTATTTTGCTAAAGCGGAGGGATTTTACCTAGCAAGTAAATGGTGTAAAGCAAACAGAAGTTTTTTACCTAGCAACTGCACAGCCAGTATACCTAATGAGAGATTATACCTAGCAAGTAAATGGTGTAAAGCAAACAGAAGTTTTTACCTAGCAACTGCACATCCAGTATACCTAATGAGAGAGAATGCGTGCACAGACTGCTGATATTGTAGAACTTACCCAAGAAAAAGAAAAAGTTTACAGAGATGCCTGTGAGAGCTACGACCTCTACAAGCAAAATACGCCCACCTGTAGGACTACCACAATTGGGGGTTCTAGCAAATACAGTGGCAACAGCTGCAATAGCGCCTCCTGAGGTCAGGAAGAAAATTACACCTGAGAGCCCAAAAATGGAGGACAAGATGCAGCGTTCCTGTAATGAACCCTACCCCACGGAAGAGTGGCCCTTCCAGTCCAATAAAGAGGAAGACATCTCTTACGGGGAACCCGAACCGAGTCACACCCACAAAACACCCCAAGAATGGTGGGGATGCCTGAACTCGGCACGAACCGAAAAGACCGCTCTCTATGATGATGAATATGATCAACAGGAGAAATAGCGGGAGCAGCAGATCGCCAAATATTTCTGTCAGCTAACGCAACTGCAAGAAAAGCCTGGCGTACACAATGAAGCTGCTAAAGTATCAAATAAAGAAGGAGACCCCAGTATTCCTGATGGGACAGAGTCATCCAAAACAAAAAGGCGGAAAAAGAAAAAGAAAAGCGGTTCTTCACTTACCGTGGAAGGAACAGACACGTCCGCAGATCCTGTGGAGGAAAAGGGGGACCGAGTTGCCCTGCAGCCTAGAGAAAATGGAGAATTCGTCCAGCGGATAACCGAATATCCAGAGGGCCCAAGGCAGAAGTCGTGTACCCCAAAGAAGTGTCTTTCCGGTGCCAACAGTGAGGAACCCTCAACCAACCATCCCAGGGAAGTGGAGCCGGAACCAGTGAGTGTCGATCCCTTGACCAGCCCTGAAGATGACCTGAAAAATGCCAGGCATGACTGTGATATGCTCCGTGAACAATTGAAACAAAAGAAAGATGGTTACACAGAGCTACAGAAAAATGTCGTGAAGCTACAGAAAGATGTGCTCACAATTTACTCTTTGGCCAGGACAGAATTGGACGATCTTAAGACTGAGCTAGATACTGCAAACGTTACTATTTCCGCCATGGATGAAAAGCAGAGCCAATCTGATAAAATTATGGCTAAGCTGAAGCGGAAGTATGAGTAGGCACTGAAGCAGATGACAGTCTTTCAGCAAGAGGTACACAGTCTTCGCGTAGTGCTGAATGCCTCACAACAGGAGGTCAACAGTGTGCGGACAGAGGTGGACGTATCTCAGAAAGAGGTTCAGACACGCCGCAGAGCACTGGATGCCTCACACCCTGAGACCATCAGCTGCCGCACAGACCTGGAAGTCTCCAGAAAGGAACTACACAGTCTCACTGAGGAGCTGGACATATCTAAAGAAACTATTGGTAATCTTGATACAGATCTCAAAGTCTCTCAGAAGGAGCTTCAGACCCTCAACCTAGAGAAGGAAGTCTCACGCCAGGAGACTGTCATTCTCAAAGCAGATTTGCGTAAATGGAAGGAGGACTGCAAGGAGGCCCTGAATATTACAGAGACTGAGAAAGGAGAAAATGTAAGATTAAAAAGAGAAAACTTAAAACTGAAAGAAGAAAATTTTCATTTGACAGACGACGTCAAGGAAAAGAATGAAAAGCTGCACGAGCTTAAAGAAATAAATAGACTTTTGGAAGGTGAGAAGTTTGAAGCAGAGCACCGACTGCAGAACCAACTGCAAGGTCTGCGTACGCACCTCCAGAAGGCTGAGGAGAAGCAGCGAACTCTGCAGGAAGACAATCTACAGGCTGTTAAAGAAATACAAGTGCTGCAGGAACGTCTGATTACCCAGTATGTCCCCGCAAAGCAGCATGAGAAACTGAAGGCTACCCTGAGCATCACCAAAGCATCGCTAGATGCCAAACTTAGAACCCAGGTGACTCGGCACAAAAGGGAACACAAGAAGGTCCAGAAACTGAGACAAGTAACTGTGGCCCGAGCAAAGAAATTCATAGTGCTTCACAATGCAGTGAAAATGTGGAAGCAAGCTCAGAGAAAGCAAAGTGTGCAGATAAATTCCCCGAGAAAAGACTTGCAAGACGCACTCAGAAAACAAGGATCTCTCGCGGATGAGATTACAGTCCTACAAGGACAAGTATTGACCCTGACTAAGCGTCAGTATCCCATAGCCACAAAAACCCATGAAGACAAGGATACAGTGAGAGCTGGGAATACCGCTCGTCTGAAAAACAAGTTTGCAAAATTTGAACCACCTAAACAAGCACTAGCAAAACCTTCAGCCACCCAACAGGCAATAAAAGAAGGTACACGTGCTGAATCAAAACCAGAAGAATCCTTAGCTGGTAAAGCTGAAAAGATGGGACATTCTCTGGAAGTGGATGTGGAATTGCAACTTAATCCCAAAGAGGCTGAACTAGCAACTCCATTGAGTGGGAAAAGTGCAGAGAGACAGCTTCAAGAGCGGAAAACTCAAAAGACTGTTTTTAAACGCTCTGCAACTGCTGCCATACAGTCTGCCTACAATAAGACGAGCACCCGACACGAGGGAAATCTCATGACCGCACACGTAGCAAAAAGACTATACTTAGAAAAAGTCCTCCTCGAGCGACTGAGGAGTGCTGAGCTCAAGCACCTTTGGGAGGAGACACGAATAAACTGGAGAAAGGGCTTCAATCCCAGCAGGACTGAGGGTTCTCTTTCTCCATCCACTCTTATTCAAGTCACAGAGATATCTAGAATGAGAGTGGAAGGATGGGCTTCGGCCGTGGCAAGCCGAGCTTCCCACAAACAGGGGAGCTATGTAACAGGGGATTTATCCCTGTTCAGGAAATGTGCCTCTAATCCAGCAGTGTGATGGTTAACTGCTGGTAGTCAATTAACCAGCACCACCTGCCTGATTAGGTTTCTTAGAAAAGCCTGTCTTTGACACAGGAAGTGAGATTGTTCCTGAGTCTCACAAGTTGTGGGACTGACCATAGGGACAGATGTCTTGAGCCTGCCAGAAGAAAAACTGCACGCTTATTGCAAGACACAGGGGAAAGCACTTCTGAACCTGAATCCTGATATAGCCTAAGGAAAAAGGCAACAACCCAGGAACAGAGAAGACTTTCCCTCCAACTACAAGAAAACAGATAAGACTTTCCTTTATAAGACTTTGTATCTGCTCATATCAAGATATATGTTTGGGGCTGGGAGACATGCTAATTTAAAAGGGAGTTGTGGACTGCATAGGTTTCACTAGACATACTCCCAAGTGAACAGAAGCTTTGTTTGACCCCGTGTTTGGATGATTTTCTTATGTTAAGGAAACAGGCGCAATAAAAGCCTTATTTAATTTGACCTTAACAAGTCTCCCTTGCATACCTCTGCACACGTCCTTCTACAGACCCCTTTAAACTTCAAGGGCCACCTCTCATCCCACTTCTGACACCATATGTAATAGACGTGTGCAGAGGTACGCAATGGAGTCCATTTCAAGTGAAAGTAAAATTAGGCTTTATTGCGCCTGTCCCTTTCACACAGCAAAACATTCAAAATAAGCCCAAGAAAAACCTATTACGCGTTGGAGGATATCTACACATGTAGTCCAGCCCTCTCTAACTGGGTTGTTAGCTAAGCTAATTACCAGCCCAAATATATATATATATATATATATCCACCCAGTTAGAGAGGGCTGGGCTACATGTGTAGATATCCTCCAAAGCGTAGTAGGTTTTTCTTGGGCTTATTTTGAATGTTTTGCTGTGTGAAAGGGACAGCAAAATATATATACTTATAGATATATAACAGTCCCATAAGAAAGTCTTATCTGTATCTTGTAGCTGTAGGGGAAGGCATCTCTGGTCTCCTGGGTCTGCACCCTTGTGTGCTATAGCAATATCAGGATCCAGGTTTACAAATCTTCTCCCCTTTGTCTTGCTGTCAGCCTGCAGTGTTTTTGCAGCTCAAGACATCTGTTTGTTCCCCAGGTAAACCCAGTTGTGGACTAGGGAACTATCTTGTCTGTCCTTCCTGGGTCAGCTCCAACTGTGAGCTTAGGAATCCTCTTGCTGCGTCTCACATGACACTATTTCACAGAGCTCTGATTAGGGAGGTGAAGTTGTTTAATTGCTGGTGTGCAATTAACCAGCACACTGCTGGATTAGAGGAAGTTTCTTAACAGGGATTTGTCCCTGTTACAGCCCTGAGGAAAGGAGCTGGGTGAAGTCTCAGGATCTTCATGATTCAGCTCTAGTCAAGGCTTTCCAGCGTCATCTGCAAGAAAAACCAGGATCTGGTCACCCCAGAGTTCGACCCTGAAGGGGAGGATACTATAAGGGATCTGTCTGAACACCCAGGAAGTGACATCAGCTGGTCCGGAGCTACCATGGCCATCCTGCTTCATGGCAAAGCCTGCCCTTACTCCCCTGACAGGAAATCAGCCTCTCTTTGGCTCTCATTGCCAGCAGCTGCATCTGGCCTTAAATAGCAGCCAGTTGCTACAAGTCTTTGCTCATGCAAAATATTGGTTACCTTGTCCTGTCTGAGCTCTCCGTTTCCTTTGTTTTGCCTGCTGCCTGTCTTGACTTTGGAACTGAATCTGACTACCCTTTGCCTGCTGCCTGCCTCGACCTCAGAACCGGACCTAACTACCCTTTGCCTGCTGCCTGCTTCGACCCCGGAATTGTAACGATGCGCGGAACACGGCCCCTGCGGCGTGTTCCTTCCTTACCTGTTTACTTCTGATCGCCGCCCTCTAGCTGCGAGTCAAGATCCTGTGTCTTTAAGGATTCTGAAGCAAGCAACGCCATCTTGCTTTCTGGCAAACCCTGCCCTCTTCCTCCTGTCAGGAAGTAAGCCTCTCTTTGACTTTCTCTCTGCTATTAGTCTTTTGCTGCCTGCCCTGGTGCCTGCTAGTACTCATTGCATACTGTTCCTGACTGGACCTCCTTGGGACCTTTACTTATCTCCTTTGGATTTCGGAAGACTGGGACAGTCACTCATACTACTGAGGTTAGTTTACCGTCGGGTAGTGTAGGTACCTGCTTAGTAGGGTTCACCTTGACGTGGTAGCAGGCTTATAATTCCTTGGCCAATGGATTAGACTAAGAACCCTTATGTTATGTTTAGTTTCGCTGCACCTTGCTGTTTCTGGCACTATGCCTTTAAGGAGGCTGGACGTCCTCCAAGAAGAAATCCTTCTCTGGTTGTTACCTTGTGCTCTGGACTCCATGCCCATGTTCCTGTTCCATGTTCCTGGTTTCCGTTTCCAGACTCCCGGCTGAAGCGTTGGTTTCCCACAACCCCCGCGTTGGTGCCTGAGAATGCACGCACTCCCGCTCTGCTGTCAGAGCATGCGCGCACATGCAGCTGGATCACTCATGTCTCTGAGTAGGCACCGCACCTCCGGACGCATCGCGAATTCTCATGCGCGCGGCACGGTCACGTGACTACGTGCGCCGATCCCAAGCTGCGCGCCAACTTACTCCCTTCGTATCCCCTGCGGCCTCCCCACCTCGCTACCGGGTCCTTCCCTTTCTCCCTGTGCTTGTGAGGAGAGCACAAGCGTGACAGGAATGTACCTAATTACCCCTGCATCCCAGGCCTCTAATCCCAGGCCAAGGTCGGTGTATTACTCCATACCTCTGCCCTGCGGGCCCGTATCCTGTTTTGCAGTCAGCAACGTTTCACCCAGTTAATGCCCATATCACCCAGAACCTGATATAGGAGTTATGGGGGTGCTCCAGCTATACATAAGGCTGTGAGGATTTTAAAAGCTAAGTCAGGTTTGCAGTGTGTGAGGGATATGGCTAGTTGGAATAAAAGTACAGATTCCCATTCTCTGCCTCATAACCAAAAGACTTAGACAGTATAAAAGTGTAAAGCATATTTTATTAAACAGTATGTTTAAAGTGTATAATGCTTGTGCACAGTACATGAGCTGGGGACTTCCAGGTCCACGGTTCTGAGAGACCATGTGGCTACCAAGCTTGGTGCCATCAAGTCTGCTCGGGACCCGGATATGAAAGCTTCAGAAGTTGCCAAGGTGTGAAAGCCCTTTGGGTACCGGAGTTAGGCTGAAATACTCACGTCCTGGGATGAATGGAAGCCATCGGACCACCATTTTCCCCAGACCAGACTTTGAGGAGCCTAACTCAGCAGGTGGTTTCTGACTGACAATGTGCAGAGGTGCAAAGTAGGCGCACGCCCTTGTCAAAATCTGAATCCACGCTTGCCCGGCTTAGACTTACAACGCTCTAATAGACTGGTAGGATTCTTCCCACGCTTGAATTGGCTGCTGTATTTCATGAATGACTCTTAAATACTAGAAGGATGCCTCAGCCAATCCGGACGAGAGATTCTAAGCGTGAGAACAGCAGTGGTAAATTTGAAAATCCCTAAAGATGCTCTCGAAGAAATAGGCTTCAGAAATTTCAAGGCAAAATATTTTATAAGTCCCACTTTTCGGGGCCAAGTTCTGAGAATAGAATGTAGCGGTCGCAGCTGGGATTACAAGCCAAAAACAGTTCCAGGACATTTGGTACTAAGGGCCTCATGCAGTAAGCCCCGATAAGGCTTTTTCGTCATTTTTTCGCCATTTTTTGCCCTCCAGATTCAGTAAGCGCTGATAAGTGGGAATTATCGCCAACTTTTCCTCCCGATAAAAAATTATCTGGAGCCGGCTGCCGATAAGCCACTTATCGGCACTTTTTGAACCCGGCTGAATTCAGGTAGCCCCGATCAGCTTTTCGGTGCTGATCGGCACTCCAGAATGGAGAGTTTATCGGGAATCCAGCCCGCCAACTAAAGTTGGCAACTTGGTGAAGGAGAAGCATCGGTAAGGGCGACACTTAGAAAAAATCAGGCCTTTTTCCTGTCTGTGATTGATGTCGGGGGTCTCCGGAGCTGATACCCGCACCGGAGCCCCCCGGCATGCATCCGAGGCAGGAAAAAGACATGTACAGCCCACTTCATTACCTTAGCGGCTAACCGCTAAGGCAATGAATGGGTTAACCCACCGTGCCAGCTTTATTGTGGCTAGCGGGGGTGGGTGAAGGGGGTATTTGGCCCTCGATGTGAGTTTAGGACTTGCGGGGGGGTTGCAGGTGCACTTAACCCCTTCACGACCGTAGCAGTTAATACCGCTACGGTCATGACGGGGTTAAGCCCTCCCGCTACCCCCCACAAGGCCAAAACAAACACCATTGGGGCTAATACCCCCTTCACCCACCCCCGCTAGCCACAATAAAAAATAATCACACACAGCAGCCCCACACTAAATAAATAAGTAAATATATCTAAATAAATAAATAAATATCTCTATATAAAAAAAAAATATATATATATATATATATATAAACCATAATACTGAGTTAAGTTATGGTGAGTAAAAAAAGTGACAAAAACCCTCCACAGGAAAGCAAATATGCAAATATAGCTGTATGCTCATCTGCATGTCTTAGGCAGATAATGGGGAAAGGCGGGGTTGCAGACCTGCCTAAGACATGCAGATGAGCATACAGCTATATTTGCATATATATATATATATATATATATAACCCAACAACCCCTAACATACACATATATGCACATCAATGATACTATATGCCGGCGGGGGCCCTCGGGTGTTACCCGCAGGCCTACAGTACCAATTATGTGCCCCCCCAAATTAATGTCTAAACACATACATACTTATAAAGAAATACCCCCCCCCCCCTTAACACATACAGTATAGTAATGGCCACAATTACTATTATCCACAAAGGGATAATAGTGAATGTGCCCATTTTAAATACATAAACACCAATCAATACATTAAATACATATAGCACTTACCACCCATGTCCGGCTGCCACGATGAAGGCCATCCTCCTCTTCATCCTGCCCATGGCCCCCTCCGCTGCTGCAAAACAGACACAATAATGAAAACATCCAATGTAATGTCCCCTAACCCCTTAATCACCATAGCGGTTATTAACCGCTACAGTCATTAAGGGGTTAACCCACCCTCACACACCACTCGGGATGCCTACATACCATCCCACAATAACCCACGACCCCGTGAGGCCTAACCACCCTCACCCACTACCCACAAGGGAGGCCTACCCACATACTGTTGGGGAACCCCACCCCCCACCCCCAGTACCCACAATAAAAACAATACAGTGACCCACAATAAACATCATAATATTTAATAAATACATTACCCACCCCTTGTGCCCCCCCATAAATACAACATTTATCCCTTTACAAACAGGGTTCATAACGCAGCCCCACGCGAGTCCCCGGTGGGCTGGCGGGGCACCTGACAGACCTACAGGGTACCAGCAGCCCTTTTCAAACAGGTTCTGGAGGCCTGCTGGTGGGTCCCGCCAGCACCATGGCCCCCAGGTGGTCTCCTTGGGTCACCGTGGGCCACAATTGGGTCCCCACGGTAGGCCCAAGGATGTCTGGGAGCCCCGGGTCAGACCCACAGGTGTCTGCGGGGCCTCGGGTGGTTCCCACGGGCGTCTGGGGAACTCACGGGTGCTCACTAAGGGTCCGCGGTGCCCCCACAGAAGTGGGACCACACATCTTCATCCCCGCACCTACGGGTCGGCGGTGCCCCCACAGAAGTGGGACCACACAGCTTCATCCCCGCAGACTACGGGTCCGCGGTGCCCCCACAGATGTGAGGCCACCGCTTCATCCCCGCATGTGTCACCCGTGGAACCACCAGCCTGGTACCCGTGAGATACCCGAGGAGACCCGCAGGTGGTCTCCAGAGGTCCCACGCAGAACCACGGAACAAACCCTGAATGTAAAAAAAATAAACCTGGCCTATACATTCAATACATACACCCCCCCCGACACCAACAGTACAATAATGTGCAAAATAACTATTATCCAGATAGGGATAATAGATTATTTGCCCATTATTAAAAACATTAACTAGCATATTCAAATAAATAAAGTACTACTGACCTCATCAATAAGAAGTCTCCGTCACCAGCAACATCCTTGTCTAGCCCACAAAATACATAGCCAAAACAAAGCCAATAAATTGTAATTGCATTCAGATATCAATTAACCCCTTAAACACCTTATCGGATAATAACCGCAAAGGTAATTAAGGGGTTAAGCCACACTGGCCCGATACCCACCCTTCACCCATGAATTTGTACAGTGGCTTCATCATGCAAATATATATATATATATATATATATATATATATATATATACACAGATTATATATATATATATATATATATATATATATATATATATATATATATATATATATATATATATATATATATATATACACACACACATGATGAACCAATATACAAATAAATGTAGAAGGGTTATCAAAACCATACTGTACTACAAATAACAATTCTCCATAAAGACACACTACAATAAAACTAATTTCCTTTCATAATCCTAACTGATCTTACAATCACAATCATCAAATGCCAATCAAATACCTCTAATGCTAATCAACACATTGCATTTACATAGTATATATGATGCATCCAATCTATGCAGCATATACATTCTGCAAATGAATGTTAACAATAACATTGCAAGCAAAATACAAATACCTCCAAACAAGTAAACTATTTTATCCAATCCAGTAAACATAAATCAATTACCATTCATTAATGACATCCCTAAACAAATTACATTCCATCCCTAACAATTAAACAATTAACAATTTCAAGCCTTTAACATAACAATTTAGCCTGTGAAAAAATATATGTACCAACAAGAATACAAAATACAAAACGAAGCCTAACCCTGACCTCAAGAACACAATACAATATCAACAATTACATCTATCTAATTGTAAAATACTTTAAACACACAATAAAGCATAGCAGCATAGACAAATTATTTAAAAACACATCAAATCAAGCTTTTAAAACAACATAATTTCTTACCCTGTATGTATATATCTCTCTAGACATACATACAAACATAAAGTGGCAAGAAATTATATACCACCAAAAAAAAAACCACATGTTAAAAAAGCTTTTAAAAAAATTAACAAGTTAAATAAAATACATTTCTTTAGTTCACTTACCATTACTTGGCCCCACCGACTCCCGTTGCGCACCTTACTCACGTACAAAACCACCAGGCACAGGAACCCATAAAATAAAAAACCATAAAAAAATAAACATTACACTAAAAATCCAAATCAATCCACGGGTCTTCTAATTGTAATCCATCTTCATCTGTATTCTTCTTTCTTCTATCTTCTTCCGGGGTCTTCTTCCCGTCTTCGGCCACGCCCTGTCCTTCTTCTTCTGTAGGAGGTCCTTCCTCCTCGGCGCCTGGCTTCAAAATGAGACGACATAGGCTTTAAAGGCCCATAACATCACATTTTCATCATGGTTCCCACGGTCCTGATTGGGCCGTGAAAACCACGTGTTTTGGCCGATAAAAAAAAAATTATGACGTCACTTAAAGGCAATGAAAGCACAGCCAATCAGAATGGCTTTGCTTCAATTGCCTTTAAGATGATGAATACAAAAAGGGGGATGGGGGAGCACAATAGTTGGAAACAGGCAATGGTATGGGTCTAATAGATGCTCTTAAGGTGAAGCAGTTGTATCCTGAGCAAATTTGGTAGCTCAGGTGGCTAATGTCTAATTGGAAGGGGAAACACACATAGGTTTGTATGTATTGGTGAGTTGGTAAGATACATGGCCGTCCCCACATGGTACGGTAGCCAATCAGAGCATGGGAACTCCATCCCTACTCTGATTGGCTCTAGTATACCATGTGATAGAGACTTGGGGGAGAACGGATGTGATGTCATTGAAAGCCTGTCACATGGTACGGGGGCCAATCAGTGCGTGGGGAGTCTATCCCTACTCTGATTGGCTCTAGTACCATGTGACAGGCTTTCAATGACGTCACATCCGTTCTCCCCCAAGACTCTGTCACATGGTATACTAGAGCAAATCAGAGTAGGGATGGAGTTCCCACTCTGATTGGCTACCGTACCATGTGGGGACGGCCATGTTTCTTTTCATGACGTCATCTTAAAGGCAATTGAAGCAAAGCCATTCTGATTGGCTGTGCTTTCATTGCCTTTAAGTGACGTCATCATTTTTATTTTTATCGGCCAAAACACATGGTTTTCACGGCCCAATCAGGACCGTGGGAACCATGACGAAAATGTGACGTCATAGGCCTTTAAAAGCCTATGTCGTCTCATTTTGAAGCCAGACGCCGAGGAGGAAGGACCTCCTACAGAAGAAGAAGGACAGGGCGTGGCCGAAGACGGGAAGAAGACCCCGGAAGAAGATAGAAGAAAGAAGAATACAGATGAAGATGGATTACAATTAGAAGACCCGTGGATTGATTTGGATTTTTAGTGTAATGTTTATTTTTTTATGGTTTTTTATTTTATGGGTTCCTGTGCCTGGTGGTTTTGTACGTGAGTAAGGTGCGCAACGGGAGTCGGTGGGGCCAAGTAATGGTAAGTGAACTAAAGAAATGTATTTTATTTAACTTGCTAATTTTTTTAAAAGCTTTTTTAACATGTGTTTTTTTTTTGGTGGTATATAATTTCTTGCCACTGTATGTATGTATGTATGTATGTATGTATGTATGTATGTCTAGAGAGATATATACATACAGGGTAAGAAATGATGTTGTTTTAAAAGCTTGATTTGATGTGTTTTTAAATAATTTGTCTATGCTGCTATGCTTTATTGTGTTTAAAGTATTTTACAATTAGATAGATGTAATTGTTGATATTGTATTGTGTTCTTGAGGTCAGGGTTAGGCTTCGTTTTGTATTTTGTATTCTTGTTGGTACATATATTTTTTCACAGGCTAAATTGTTATGTTAAAGGCTTGAAATTGTTAATTGTTTAATTGTTAGGGATGGAATGTAAATTGTTTAGGGATGTCATTAATGAATGGTAATTGATTTATGTTTACTGGATTGGATAAAATAGTTTACTTGTTTGGAGGTATTTATATTTTGCTTGCAATGTTATTGTTAACATTCATTTGCAGAATGTATATGCTGCATAGATTGGATGCATCATATATACTATGTAAATGCAATGTGTTGATTGGCATTAGAGGTATTTGATTGGCATTTGATGATTGTGATTGTAAGATCAGTTAGGATTATGAAAGGAAATTAATTTTATTGTAGTGTGTCTTTATGGAGAATTGTTATTTGTAGTACAGTATGGTTTTGATAACCCTTCTACATTTATTTGTATATTGGTTCATCATGTGTGTGTGTGTATATATATATATAAAATTATACATTACCGCATAGCAGCAAAAAGGGAGACAGCACTCAGGTGAATGAAAATAAATGTATTAAATACAGCACATAACTCCAACGTTTCGATCCCACAGGGGGATCTTCCTCAGGGTGGTGCAACAGACACAGGACAGTGAGTGACTTATATACCCCAACACCCAAGTGACATAAACATCTCCACATCATCAGAAAGCATCATCATCGGGCGACAAAACAGCTGTGCATAATACAATTTAATTAGATCATGCTCCAACTCCATGTCTGTACTCCTATTGGGGAATCCAAGTCACATGATCAAACCCAAGCTGTCAGTGTGATTGCATGTAAGCAAACTGATGCTGCATCAGCAGGCCCGGTTTTCAAGGCAACAACATGTGTGCTCAACTCTTTAAAGGCAGCAGACACCGGTGGTTGTCATGTGTACTGCACGTGTACAGATACACCACTGCAAATGTGTATGTGCTGTAGCAGTGATGAATTTACTTCTAAACAGCACCTAAGAATAACAGATACTGGCATGCGTATATCAGTAGAAACCTATGACAGATGGAACCCGCTGTAATCCCAGTCGGGTAACCCATAATAAACCTGTCGGCGTCACATGCTGCATGGATATACATAGGTTGCTAGTTAACCCCTAGTATACCAGTACTGCTAAAGGCACAAAGTGCGATCAAATAAAGGAACATACTGTCTGTAGAACTACATAAATATACAATATACGGACCTGCAAAAATGTGGAATAAAGAACACCCAATACACAGTGAGGGTAAAGTGAAGAGAACCGGGAGGGGAAAATAAAATCAATGGAAGAAGCTGAACGACAAGAATATACAAGCTGTAGTAAAATATACTGTATAATAAATGCCTTTTAAACTAATCATTTTGAACTACGCTGATCCATGTATACATACAGTTGATGTTGAACAGTAATAATTACAAAAAATTACAAAAAATTACAAAAAACAACCCAAGTTCATGTCCTCATTCAGGCCTTTGGGGGCCATAGAATCCAGTCTGTGAATCATCCTCGCCTCAAGCTGGAGCAAAAGCCTGTGTCTATTTCCTCCCCTGGTTGGAGTATGGGCTTGTACAACGGGCATACAGCGAAAGGTGGCTAAGCTGTGCTGTTTAAGCTTAAAGTGCCTTGCCACTGGTAACAGCTTAAGATCATCAGAATTGGTGGGGTCAGCAAGGGCCTTGCGTATTGTGGAACGATGCATTGCTATTCGTTCCTTAAGCATACGCGATGTCTTGCCCACGTAAAGAAGCCCACAGGGGCATTTGATAATGTAGACTACAAATTTTGAGTCACAATTGAGAAATCCACAATTTTAATTGGATAACCTTTATGCGGATGCATAAAAGTGTTGCCCAGCATTAAATACTGGCAATTTACACAACCTCTACACTTGTGCACCCCCGGAGCCTTTGTGAGCCAGGTCGTTTTCGCTGCATATTTATCCACTGGGTCCGCCTTTATGAGGTAATCCCCCACATTCCGACCCCGCCGATAGCAAAAGAGGGGTGGGGACTCAAAATGTTTTCCGATACATTTATCATTCGCCAAAATGTGCCAGTTTTGCTTTATACTGCGTTGTATCTGGCTTGAGGCAGTACTATATGTTGTTACTATGTGAAACCGATCATTTTCCTTGGTTGTCACCGTAGGTTTCAGTAGATCACCCCTTGTTGGTAAACGTGCTTTGGCTAATGCTTGATCAATTTCTGTCCGATCGTAGCCCCTCTCTCTGAAGCGATCTGCCATTTTCTGTAAAGCTGCTTCAACATGCGTAGGATCGCTTGAAATTCTCCGTACCCGGAGCATTTGTGAAAAGGGGAGTCCCCTCTTTAGAGGGGGAGGGTGATGACTCTGAGCGTCTAAGAGAGTATTCTTATCTGTGTCCTTTGTATGTATTCTAGTACACAATACATTATTTTCCTTGTATACCACGGTATCCAGGAACACTATATTAGTGGCACTGTACTGGTACGTGAAGCGTATGTTTGATGGTATGAGATTCACATAATGAATAAATTCCAACAGATCATGTTCGCCCCCACCCCACAGGAGGAACACATCATCGATGAATCTAGCATAATATAAAATAGACTCAGCGTCTGGAGAATCATGTAGAAGGTGTGTCTGCTCATATGTGTCCATATAGATATTCGCATAAGATGGGGCCATATTAGACCCCATAGCAGTTCCCATGAGTTGGAGATAGTACGTCCGTTCGAATCTGAAGTAATTCTTATGTAATATAAGATCTATGAGAGTCATAAGGAACTCTGATGGAGGACCATCTCCTCGGCCGGTACTGTGTAGATGGCTCCTGACAGCTTCCATCCCCTCCTGGTGGGGGATGTTAGTGTACAAGCTTGACACGTCAAGTGTCACAAGCAAGACATCTGTTAAATCCAATGTTAGTGCTGACAGTTTAGTTATGAAGTCCGTAGTATCTTTAATATATGATGACATCTGTAGGACCATAGGCTGTAGGTGAAAATCAACAAACTGTGACAGTGGGTGGCATAGTGATGACCGCGCCGAGATTATTGGTCTACCCGGCGGTGCTATGAGAGATTTATGTACCTTAGGCAAGGTGTAGAGTACAGGCATAATCTGAAAGTCAGTGGTCAAGAATTTAGCCAAATCCTCTGAGATCCAGCCATTATTTAGTCCCATTGTGATAATTGAATCCACCTCACGCTTATATACCACTGTAGGATCTGCGGTTAGCTTTTTATAATGGTCCTGGTGGGCGAGTTGACCCAGAATCTCATTGCGGTAATAGGAGTATGGCATTATTACAATGCCTCCCCCTTTGTCCGCAGGCTTGATGATAATTTCCCTTCTGTTGTTAAGGGATCTTAATGCCAGACGCTCACTCTTGGTGAGATTGTGATAGCTAATCTGACGGTTCATAACTCGTGGTTTAGTATTTGATTCAACCAGTCCCATGAAGGTGGAAATGCTATGATTGGTAATCTGCGGATCAAAAACACTTCTGGGTCTGAATTTCTTAGTATCCGAATAGACGCTCAATCCTCTGCCAGTGGTAGCAGACTCATCTCTCTTGCAGAAAAAGTCTTTCAATTTCAGCTGACGGTGCATCCTGTATAGGTCTACTTCCCAGTCAAAGGGCTGTTGTGCGTTAGTGGGAACAAAAGAGAGCCCTTTATGGAGTACCGCCACCTCTGCCGGGGTGAGGGTATAGTCCGATAAATTAAAGATTACCGATTCTGTGTTCTTCCCCTCGCCCCTTTCGTCTTCGACTCTCGTGGTAGAGACCTTTGATTTCCAACCGCCCCTCCGGATTGGTCCCCGGCGTCTGAATCTGGTAACGGTGGTTTCTTGCCGAGATTCTGTGGTTTTGCTAAAAAAGGTTCAGTAGTGGTGTTGTCCTGGGTGTCAGATAGGTCCGTGTCACTGGTATTATATCTTGACCCTCCAAAAGCTGCCTTTCTGGATTTGGAATAGTATCTCCTTTGCCCTGGTCTACCCTGAGTGCTGTCACTAAGCCCCAAAAGCCATTTATACACTTTGCGTTCTTTATAATCAGAGTTGACCTGCTTCAACTTATCCCGTTTGTATTTGATAAGGTTGGCCCTGTGTAGGTCAACTGCGGTCTGGAGTTTGTCAGTCCAATTAGTTGAAGAGTCTGATTCCAGAATGTGTCCGTGTTTGTCCTTGATGTCAGCAATGTCCTGTTTAATTTTCGTTATTTCCTTCGTGGACTGTTCAATAACCAGCAGGGTCAGGTCAAAGGAGCATTTATTTAAAATGGCCACCCACTTCTTACAGAATTCCGGATCCGTGCGTCCAATCGTAGGTTGTTTTTTTATCCGAAAACCACGGGGAAGGAGTTTCTCCTTGTGGTAATGAGATAGCATGACAGCATGAAGGTAGAAATCCACTTCTCTCTTCTTTAAACGTATTAGATCATTATAAACATCAGAGGGTTTCTCCGGTCCAAAAACAGCATCAACTGATCTGTATAGCGTATTTTGGCTACATCTGCATCCGTGTAGCCTAATGTTTCAGAAAGGTCAGCAAATATTTCAGCTGCGTCAGCAAATTCTTCCATATCTAACAGTCCTGAGCCTCAAAGTAGTGGTATATAATCAATAATGAAAAAGCAGCTGATAAGCCGTAATGTACACACTATGGGTGCACAGTGCATAAATAGAATATGTGATAAAAAATCACTGGCACTCCAATAGAAATTCAATAATGAATAGGTGCATGTTCCATATAAATAATAAAAGTATACATTACCGAATAGCAGCAAAAAGGGAGACAGCACTCAGGTGAAAGAAAAGATGATCTTAAGCTGTTACCAGTGGCAAGGCACTTTAAGCTTAAACAGCACAGCTTAGCCACCTTTCGTTGTATGCCCGTTGTACAAGCCCATACTCCAACCAGGGGAGGAAATAGACACAGGCTTTTGCTCCAGCTTGAGGCGAGGATGATTAACAGACTGGATTCTATGGCCCCCAAAGGCCTGAATGAGGACATGAACTTGGGTTGTTTTTTGTAATTTTTTGTAATTTTTTGTAATTATTACTTTTCAACATCAACTGTATGTATACATGGATCAGCGTAGTTCAAAATGATTAGTTTAAAAGGCATTTATTATACAGTATATTTTACTACAGCTTGTATATTCTTGTCGTTCAGCTTCTTCCATTGATTTTATTTTCCCCTCCCGGTTCTCTTCACTTTACCCTCACTGTGTATTGGGTGTTCTTTATTCCACATTTTTGCAGGTCCGTATATTGTATATTTATGTAGTTCTACAGACAGTATGTTCCTTTATTTGATCGCACTTTGTGCCTTTAGCAGTACTGGTATACTAGGGGTTAACTAGCAACCTATGTATATCCATGCAGCATGTGACGCCGACAGGTTTATTATGGGTTACCCGACTGGGATTACAGCGGGTTCCATCTGTCATAGGTTTCTACTGATATACGCATGCCAGTATCTGTTATTCTTAGGTGCTGTTTAGAAGTAAATTCATCACTGCTACAGCACATACACATTTGCAGTGGTGTATCTGTACACGTGCAGTACACATGACAACCACTGGTGTCTGCTGCCTTTAAAGAGTTGAGCACACATGTCGTTGCCTTGAAAACCGGGCCTGCTGATGCAGCATTAGTTTGTTTACATGCAATGACACTGACTGCTTGGGTTTGATCATGTGACTTGGATTCCCCAATAGGAGTACAGACATGGAGTTGGAGCATGATCTAATTAAATTGTATTATGCACAGCTGTTTTGTCGCCCGATGATGATGCTTTCTGATGATGTGGAGATGTTTATGTCACTTGGGTGTTGGGGTATATAAGTCACTCACTGTCCTGTGTCTGTTGCACCACCCTGAGGAAGATCCCCCTGTGGGATCGAAACGTTGGAGTTATGTGCTGTATTTAATACATTTATTTTCATTCACCTGAGTGCTGTCTCCCTTTTTGCTGCTATGCGGTAATGTATACTTTTATTATTTATATGGGACATGCACCTATTCATTATTGAATTTCTATTGGAGTGCCAGTGATTTTTTATCACATATATATATATATATATATATATATATATAAATATATATATATATATATATATTTGCATGATGAAGCCACTGTACAAATTCATGGGTGAAGGGTGGGTATCAGGCCAGTGTGGCTTAACCCCTTAATTACCTTTGCGGTTATTATCCGATAAGGTTTTTAAGGGGTTAATTGCTATCTGAATGCAATTACAATGTATTGGCTTTGTTTTGGCTATGTATTTTGTGGGCAAGACAAGGATGTTGCTGGCGACGGAGACCTCTTATTGATGAGGTCAGTAGTACTTTATTTATTTGAATATGCTAGTTAATGTTTTTAATAATGGGCAAATAATCTATTATCCCTATCTGGATAATAGTTATTTTGCACATTATTGTACTGTAGGTGTTGGGGGGGGGGGGGGGTGAAAGTATTGAATGTATAGGCCAGGTTTATTTTTTTTACATTCAGGGTTTGTACCGTTGTTCTGCGTGGGACCTCTGGAGACCACCTGCGGGTCTCCTCGGGTATCTCACGGGTACCAGGCTGGTGGTTCCACGGGTGACACATGCGGGGATGAAGCGGTGGCCTCACATCTGTGGGGGCACCGTGGACCCGTAGTCTGCGGGGATGAAGCTGTGTGGTCCCACTTCTGTGGGGGCACCGCCGACCCGTAGGTGCGGGGATGAAGATGTATGGTCCCACTTCTGTGGGGGCACCGCAGACCCGTAGTGAGCACCGTGAGTTCCCCAGACCCCCGTGGGAACCACCCGAGGCCCCGCAGACACCTGTGGGTCTGACCCGGGGCTTCCAGACATCCTTGGGCCTACCGTGGGGACCCAATTGTGGCCCACGGTGACCCAAGGAGACCACCTGGGGGCTATGGTGCTGGCGGGACCCACCAGCAGGCCTCCAGAACCTGTTTGAAAAGGGCTGCTGGTACCCTGTAGGTCTGTCAGGTGCCCCGCCAGCCCACCGGGGACTCGCGTGGGGCTGCGTTATGAACCCTGTTTGTAAAAGGATAAATGTTGTATTTATGGGGGGGCACAGGGGGTGAGTAATGTATTTATTAAATATTATGATGTTTATTGTGGGTCACTGTATTGTTTTTATTGTGGGTACTGGGGGTGGGGAGTGGGGTTCCCCAACGGTATGTGGGTAGGCCTCCCTTGTGGGTAGTGGGTGAGGGTGGTTAGGCCTCATGGGGTGGGGGGTTAGTGTGGGAGGGTATGTAGGCGTCCCGAATGGTGTGTGAGGGTGGGTTAACCCCTTAATGACTGTAGCGGTTAATAACCGCTATGGTGATTAAAGGGTTAGGGGACATTACATTGGATGTTTTCATTATTGTGTCTGTTTTGCAGCAGCGGAGGGGGCCATGGGCAGGATGAAGAGGAGGATGACCTTCATCGTGGCAGCCGGACATGGGTGGTGAGTACTATATGTATTTAATGTATTTACTGTTGTTTATGTATTTTAAATACACAGGGGGTGTATGTTGTTTATTGCAATGTTTATTGGGGGCAAATGTCCCCAATAAACATGCAATTCTGCCTTAACCCCTTCATTGCCTTAGCGGCTATCTGCTATGGTAATGAAGCAGCATTTATGTATTTTAATAATATTGTGCGGAAGCAGGGGGCCCCCTGAGCTGAACCGCATTGATTTGTGGCTCAGAGACCCCCTGCTTCCCGAGTTACAGGCCCTGGTTTGGGGCATTGGTTACAGTGTCGCCGCCATATTTATAGCGGGCACGTTGCGAATGGGACGCTATAAAGATGGCGGCGACACTGCCACCCGATGACACATTCCGCGGCCTGTAACTCGGGAAGCAGGAGGTCCCTGGTCCACAACGTGATGCGGTTCAGCTCGGGGGACCCCCTGCTCACTGTACAGTATTATTAAATAAATATTCATGCTGCTTCGCAACCGTAGCAGATACCCGCAAAGGTAAGGAACGAGTCTTTATTGATATGTGTGTTTTACTGATAGTGTAGATGTGCAGAGGGTCTCCGGAGCAGAACCACTTTGGTTTTAGGTCCGGGGACCCCTGCTCCCCGAGATACAGGACCCTTTAGGTGGTACCGATATCCCTCTGCTTTGTTTACATTCCGCGGTCACGTGATTGGGACCTTTAAATGCAGAGGGATACCAGCACCTCATAAAAGGGCCTGTATCTCGGGAAGCAGGGGGTCCCCGGACCTGAAATCAATGTGGTTCAGCTCCGGAGACCCCCTGCACATGTACACTATCAGTAAAAGTTGTTTATAAATACTTTATTTTTTGCAGATGTTTGCGCTGAGAGAGCGGCTTGTCTCTCTCTGCTGCAAACATGTATCGGCACAAAAGGCCTTATCGGAAGGCTTATCGGGAGCCAGGCTGTATCGGCACAGGCTCATCGGAAGCTTTGCTTTCGCAGTGATTCGGCAGGGATCGGAAGGATTTGGCCCTTACTGAATACCGCGAGGGCAAATCGCCAAAAAAAGGCCTATCCGCCACCTATCCACCACACTTGCCGAAAAGATTTTATCGGGGCTTACTGCATCGAGCCCTAACTCCCGGTCAAGGGATTTCGGCATCTCCGGATGAAAGAGGGGGGTGGTGTCAGGAACTTCATGCCGATTTGAGTTCCAGGACATTTCGGGCCAAGTCCCGGTCAACCTAAAGACTGTTTTCTGTGCTAGTTTACCTAGGAAAGTCTAGTTTTGTAGCCCAGACCCCCAGTAAGTGTGTTTTCTTCTGTATTTTGTAACCCACTGTGTGTACGTCTATTTCTATGGAATAAATGACAATTTGTTTTACTATCTATTTTGCTCAGTGAATGATCCCGGTAAAAAGGTGTAAGTACCTGGTCTCCCGTGACATACGGCAGGGGCAGAGATCACAGCAGGGACAGAGATCACAGCAGGGGCAGAGATCACAGCAGGGGCAGAGATCACAGCAGGGGCAGCAGGGATCACAGCAGCCGCAGCAGGGATCACAGCAGCCGCAGCAGGGATCACAGCAGCCGCAGCAGGGATCACAGCAGCCGCAGCAGGGATCACAGCAGAGGCAGAGATCACAGCAGGGGCAGAGATCACAGCAGGGGCAGAGATCACAGCAGGGGCAGAGATCACAGCAGAGGAAGAGATCACAGCAGAGGAAGAGATCACAGCAGGGACAGGGATCACAGCAAGGGCAAAGATCACAGCAGGGGCAGAGATCACATCAGGGGCAGAGATCACATCAGGGACAGAGATCACAGCAGGGGCAGAGATCACAGCAGGGGCAGAGATCACAGCAGAGGAAGAGATCACAGCAGGGACAGAGATCACAGCAGAGGCAGAGATCACAGCAGGGGCAGAGATCACAGCAGGGGCAGAGATCACAGCAGGGGCAGAAATCACAGCAGGGGCAGAAATCACAGCAGAGACAGAGATCACAGCAGGGGCAGAGATCACAGCAGAGACAGAGATCACAGCAGAGACAGAGATCACAGCAGAGGCAGAGATCACAGCAGGGGAAGAGATCACAGCAGGGACAGAGATCACAGTAGAGGAAGAGATCACAGCAGGGGCAGAAATCACAACAGGGGCAGAGATCACAGCAGGGGCAGAGATCATAGCAGGGACAGAGATCACATCAAGGGCAGAGATCACAGCAGGTACAGAGATCACAGCAGCAACAGGGATCACAGCAGGTACAGAGATCAAAGCAGGGGCAGAGATCACAGCAGGGGCAGAGATCACAGCAGAGGAAGAGATCACAGCAGGGACAGAGATCACAGCAGAGGAAGAGATCACAGCAGGGGCAGAGATCACAGCAGCAACAGGGATCACAGCAGGTACAGAGATCAAAGCAGGGCCAGAGATCACAACAGGGGCAGAGATCACAGCAGGGGCAGGGATCACGCAGGGGCAGGGACCACAGCAGGGGCATGGATCACAGCAGGGGCAGAGATCAAAGCGGGGCAGAGACCACAGCAGGGGCAGAGACCACAGCAGGGGCACAGATCACAGCAGGGGCACAGATCACAGCAGGGGCACAGATCACAGCAGGGGCACAGATCACAGCAGGGGCACAGATCATAGCAGGGGCACAGATTACGACAGCAGCAGTAGGGATCACATCAGGGGCAGAGATCACAGCAGGGGCAGAGATCACAGCAGGGGCAGAGATCACAGCAGGGGCAGAAATCACAGCAGGGGCAGAGATCACAGCAGGGGCAGAAATCACAGCAGGGGCAGAGATCACAGCAGGGACAGAGATCATATCAGGGGCAGAGATCACAGCAGGGGCAGAGATCACAGCAGGGGCAGAGATCACAGCAGGGGCAGAGATCACAGCAGGGGCAGAAATCACAGCAGGGGCAGAAATCACAGCAGAGACAGAGATCACAGCAGGGGCAGAGATCACAGCAGAGACAGAGATCACAGCAGAGACAGAGATCACAGCAGAGGCAGAGATCACAGCAGGGGAAGAGATCACAGCAGGGACAGAGATCACAGTAGAGGAAGAGATCACAGCAGGGGCAGAAATCACAACAGGGGCAGAGATCACAGCAGGGGCAGAGATCATAGCAGGGACAGAGATCACATCAAGGGCAGAGATCACAGCAGGTACAGAGATCACAGCAGCAACAGGGATCACAGCAGGTACAGAGATCAAAGCAGGGGCAGAGATCACAGCAGGGGCAGAGATCACAGCAGAGGAAGAGATCACAGCAGGGACAGAGATCACAGCAGAGGAAGAGATCACAGCAGGGGCAGAGATCACAGCAGCAACAGGGATCACAGCAGGTACAGAGATCAAAGCAGGGCCAGAGATCACAACAGGGGCAGAGATCACAGCAGGGGCAGGGATCACGCAGGGGCAGGGACCACAGCAGGGGCATGGATCACAGCAGGGGCAGAGATCAAAGCGGGGCAGAGACCACAGCAGGGGCAGAGACCACAGCAGGGGCACAGATCACAGCAGGGGCACAGATCACAGCAGGGGCACAGATCACAGCAGGGGCACAGATCACAGCAGGGGCACAGATCATAGCAGGGGCACAGATTACGACAGCAGCAGTAGGGATCACATCAGGGGCAGAGATCACAGCAGGGGCAGAGATCACAGCAGGGGCAGAGATCACAGCAGGGGCAGAAATCACAGCAGGGGCAGAGATCACAGCAGGGGCAGAAATCACAGCAGGGGCAGAGATCACAGCAGGGACAGAGATCATATCAGGGGCAGAGATCACAGCAGGGGCAGAGATCGCAGCAGAGGAAGAGATCACAGCAGGGGCAGAGATCACAGCAGGTACAGAGATCACAGCAGGGGAAGAGATCCCAGCAGCAACAGGGATCACAGCAGGGGCAAAGATCACAGCAGGGGCAGAGATCACAGCAGCAACAGGGATCACAGCAGGGGCAGAAATCACAGCAGGGGCAGAGATCACAGCAGGGCACAGATCACAGCAGGGGCGCAGATCACAGCAGGGGCACAGATCACAGCAGAGGCAGAGATCACAGCAGGGGCAGAGATCACAGCAGGGCACAGATCACAGCAGGGGCGCAGATCACAGCAGGGGCGCAGATCACAGCAGGGGCACAGATCACAGCAGAGGCAGAGATCACAGCAGGGGCAGAGATCACAGCAGGGGCACAGATCACAGCAGGTACAGAGATCACAGCAGGGGAAGAGATCACAGCAGGGGCAGAGATCACAGCAGGGGCAGAGATCACAGCAGCAACAGGGATCACAGCAGGTACAGAGATCACAGCAGGGGTAGAGATCACAGCAGGGGCAGAGATCACAGCAGCAACAGGGATCACAGCAGGGGCAGAGATCGCAGCAGGGGCAGAGATCGCAGCAGGGGCAGAGATCACAGCAGGGGCAGAAATCACAGCAGGGGCAGAGACCACAGCAGGGATAGAGACCACAGCAGGGGCAGAGACCACAGCAGGGGCAGAGACCACAGCAGGGGCAGAAATCACAGCAGGGTTCAGAGATCACAGCAGGGACATAGATCACAGCAGGGGCAGAGATCGCAGCAGAGGAAGAGATCACAGCAGGGGCAGAGATCACAGCAGGTACAGAGATCACAGCAGAGGAAGAGATCCCAGCAGCAACAGGAATCACAGCAGGGGCAAAGATCACAGCAGGGGCAGAGATCACAGCAGCAACAGGGATCACAGCAGGGGCAGAAATCACAGCAGGGGCGCAGATCACAGCAGGGGCAGAGATCACAGCAGGGGCAGAGATCACAGCAGGGGCAGAGATCACAGCAGGGGCAGAGATCACAGCAGGGGAAGAGATCACAGCAGGGGCAGAGGTCACAGCAGGGGCAGAGATCACAGCAGGGGCAGAGATCATAGCAGGGGCACAGATCACAGCAGGGGCACAGATCACAGCAGGGGCAGAGATCACAGCAGGGGCAGAGATCACAGCAGGGGCACAGATCATAGCAGGGGCAGAGATCACAGCAGGGGCACAGATCACTGCAGGGGCAGAAATCACAGCAGGGGCAGAGATCACAGCAGGGGCACAGATCACAGTAGAGGAAGAGATCACAGCAGGGGCAGAAATCACAACAGGGGCAGAGATTACAGCAGGGGCACAGATCATAGCAGGAACAGAGATCACATCAAGGGCAGAGATCACAGCAGGGACAGAGATCATATCAAGGGCAGAGATCATAGCAGGGACATAGATCATATCAGGGGCAGAGATCACAGCAGGGGCAGAGATCGCAGCAGAGGAAGAGATCACAGCAGGGGCAGAGATCACAGCAGAGGAAGAGATCCCAGCAGCAACAGGGATCACAACAGGGGCAAAGATCACAGCAGGGGCAGAGATCACAGCAGCAACAGGGATCACAGCAGGGGCAGAAATCACAGCAGGGGCAGAAATCACAGCAGGGGCACAGATCACAGCAGGGGCACAGATCACAGCAGGGGCAGAAATCACAGCAGGGGCAGAGATCACAGCAGGGGCAGAAATCACAGCAGGGGCAGAGATCACAGCAGGGGCAGAGATCACAGCAGGGGCAGAGATCACAGCAGGGGCACAGATCACTGCAGGGGCAGAAATCACAGCAGGGGCAGAGATCACAGCAGGGGCAGAGATCACAGCAGGTACAGAGATCACAGCAGGGGAAGAGATCACAGCAGCAACAGGGATCACAGCAGGGGCAGAGATCACAGCAGCAACAGGGATCACAGCAGGGGCAGAGATCACAGCAGGGGCAGAGATCACAGCAGCAACAGGGATCACAGCAGGGGCAGAGATCACAGCAGGGGCAGAGATCACAGCAGGGGCAGAGATCACAGCAGGGGCACAGATCACAGCAGGGGCACAGATCACGACAGCAGCAGTAGGGATCACATCAGGGGCAGAGATCACAGCAGGGGCAGAGATCACAGCAGGGGCAGAGATCACAGCAGGGGCAGAAATCACAGCAGGGGCAGAGATCACAGCAGGGGCAGAAATCACAGCAGGGTTCAGAGATCACAGCAGAGGAAGAGATCACAGCAGGGACACAGATCATATCAGGGGCAGAGATCACAGCAGGGGCAGAGATCGCAGCAGAGGAAGAGATCACAGCAGGGGCAGAGATCACAGCAGGTACAGAGATCACAGCAGAGGAAGAGATCCCAGCAGCAACAGGGATCACAGCAGGGGCAAAGATCACAGCAGGGCAGAGATCACAGCAGCAACAGGGTTCACAGCAGGGGCAGAAATCACAGCAGGGGCAGAGATCACAGCAGGGGCGCAGATCACAGCAGGGGCACAGATCACAGCAGGGGCAGAGATCACAGCAGGGGCAGAGATCACAGCAGGGGCAGAGATCACAGCAGGGGCAGAGATCATAGCAGGGGCACAGATCACAGCAGGGGGCGCAGATCACAGCAGGGGCAGAGATCACAGCAGGGGCAGAGATCACAGCAGGGGCAGAGATCACAGCAGGGGCAGAGATAATAGCAGGGGCAGAGATCACAGCAGGGGCAGAGATCATAGCAGGGGCACAGATTACAGCAGGGGGCGCAGATCACAGCAGGGGCAGAGATCACAGCAGGGGCAGAGATCATAGCAGGGGCACAGATCACAGCAGGGGGCGCAGATCACAGCAGGGGCAGAGATCACAGCAGGGGCAGAGATCACAGCAGGGGCAGAGATCACAGCAGGGGCAGAGATCACAGCAGGGGCAGAGATCATAGCAGGGGCACAGATCACAGCAGGGGCAGAGATCACAGCAGGGGCACAGATCACTGCAGGGGCAGAAATCACAGCAGGGGCAGAGACCACAGCAGGGGCAGAGATCACAGCAGGGGCAGAGATCACAGCAGGGACAGAGATCATATCAGGGGCAGAGTTCACAGCAGGGGCAGAGATCGCAGCAGAGGAAGAGATCACAGCAGGGGCAGAGATCACAGCAGAGGAAGAGATCCCAGCAGCAACAGGGATCACAGCAGGGGCAAAGATCACAGCAGGGGCAGAGATCACAGCAGCAACAGGGATCACAGCAGGGACAGAGATCACAGCAGGGGCAGAGATCACAGCAGGGGCACAGATCACAGCAGGGGCGCAGATCACAACAGGGGCAGAGATCACAGCAGGGGCAGAGATCACAGCAGGGGCAGAAATCACAGCAGGGGCAGAGATCACAGCAGGGGCAGAGTTCACAGCAGGTACAGAGATCACAGCAGGGGAAGAGATCACAGCAGCAACAGGGATCACAGCAGGGGCAGAGATCACAGCAGCAACAGGGATCACAGCAGGGGCAGAGATCACAGCAGGGGCAGAGATCGCAGCAGGGGCAGAGATCGCAGCAGGGGCAGAGATCACAGCAGGGGCAGAGATCACAGCAGGGGCAGAGATCACAGCAGGGGCAGAGATCACTGAAGGGGCAGAAATCACAGCAGGGGCAGAGATCACAGCAGGGGCAGAGATCACAGCAGGGGCAGAGATCACAGCAGGGGCAGAGATCACAGCAGGGGCAGAGATCACAGCAGGGGCAGAGATCACAGCAGGGGCACAGATCATAGCAGGGGCAGAGATCATAGCAGGGGCACAGATCATAGCAGGGGCACAGATCACAGCAGGGGCACAGATCACTGCAGGGGCAGAAATCACAGCAGGGGCAGAGATCACAGCAGGGGCAGAAATCACAGCAGGGGCAGAGATCACAGCAGGGGCACAGATCATAGCAGGGGCACAGATCATAGCAGGGGCACAGATCACTGCAGGGGCACAGATCACAGCAGGGGCAGAGATCACGGCAGCAGCAGTAGGGATCACAGCAGGGGCAGGGACAGGAGCTGCCCTAGATTTCTTGGGCCTCATGGGGTGACTGGTTGGCATTGTGAGTACAAAGATGTCTGCACTTGTGCCAAGGAAGAGGAGGTTCAGCCCCTAGGGCACCATGTGATATACCCCAGGGCACCATGTGATATACCCCAGGGCACCATGTGATATACCCCAGGGCACCATGTGATGTACCCCAGGGCACCATGTGATATACCCCAAGGCACCATGTGATATACCCCAGGGCACCATGTGATATACCCCAAGGCACCATGTGATATACCCCAGGGCACCATGTAATATACCCCAGGGCACCATGTGATATACCCCAGGGCACCATGTGATATACCCCAGGGCACCATGTGATATACCCCAGGGCACCATGTGATATACCCCAGGGCACCATGTGATATAACCCAGGGCACCATGTGATGTACCCCAGGGCACCATGTGATATATCCCAGGGCACCATGTAATATACCCCAGGGCACCATGTAATATACCCCAGGGCACCATGTGATATACCCCAGGGCACCATGTGATATAACCCAGGGCACCATGTGATATACCCCAGGGCACCATGTGATATACCCCAGGGCACCATGTGATATACCCCAGGGCACCATGTAATATACCCCAGGGCACCATGTGATATACCCCAGGGCACCATGTGATATACCCCAGGGCACCATGTGATATACCCCAGGGCACCATATGATATACCCCAGGGCACCATGTGATATACCCCAGGGCACCATGTGATATACCCCAGGGCACCATGTGATATACCCCAGGGCACCATGTAATATACCCCAGGACACCATGTGATATACCCCAGGGCACCATGTGATATACCCCAGGGCACCATGTGATATACCCCAGGAGCTGCTCCTCCCCTGTGACACAAACCCCTGCAGGAATGACTCTGGCCAATACCTGTCAGGGAGGGAGGGGGTATTGAGGAGGGGTATGTGGAGGGAAGGGGCCCCACGAGGCATTGCCACCCCTCACTTAGGGCTCGTACTAACTTTATTTCAATGTTCTCCTGTTTAATCCCTCAGATTAACTCAGATTAACTCCTCACTGCCAGAGCCTCCAGGCTAGACACTGTTTTGGCAGAAAATGGGGTACGGCACCTAAACATGTCGCTGACATCGGCTTATTAGTATCCTACACATTTAAGCACAATTACACCCATCTACATTGTTCTCAAAACAAATAATTCTGAGAAGTGGCACTGCAACTTTAATTAAAATAAACCACAAAACAACAAATATAGATCACACAGAGCTTCCAGGTGGGAACAACCCACATTTCAGCATTATTACACATTATTACACATTATTACACATCCTTGTTCTGTCCTTGATGAAATGACAGAAAGAGAACAGCACATCCAGTTTCAGGGAAAGTTCCCTGGCCCTCTCATGAAACCCAATACACACGGGGAATCGGAGAGTTACCAAATTCCCAACATTCTTGTGCAAAGCTTTCCACTTACTGTCCAAACAGATAAGCCGCCCATTATCAGATTGCAACAGCTTTGTTCTTTAAATATTTACATTGGACGCAATATCAGGAAAACAACGATGATGTCAGCCAATCTCCCCCTTTAATTTATTTATAAAATATATTACCAGGAAGTAATACAGTGAGAGTTACCTCTCGTTCTCACGCATGTCCTGGGCACAGAGTTATAACGTGTGTTACAGACAGTAATACAGTGAGAGTTACCTCTCGTTCTCACGCATGTCCTGGGCACAGAGTTATAACATGTGTTACAGGCAGTAATACAGTGAGAGTTACTTCTCGTTCTCACGCATGTCCTGGGCACAGAGTTATAACATGTGTTACAGGCAGTAATACAGTGAGAGTTACCTCTCGTTCTCACGCATGTCCTGGGCACAGAGTTATAACGTGTGTTACAGACAGTAATACAGTGAGAGTTACCTCTCGTTCTCACGTATGTCCTGGGCACAGCGTTATAACGTGTTACAGGAAGTAATACAGTGAGAGTTACCTCTCGTTCTCACGCATGTCCTCGGCACAGAGTTATAACGTGTGTTACAGGCAGTAATACAGTGAGAGTTACCTCTCGTTCTCACGCGTGTCCTGGGCACAGAGTTATAACGTGTGTTACAGGCAGTAATACAGTGAGAGTTACCTCTCGTTCTCACGCATGTCCTGGGCACAGAGTTATAACGTGTTACAGGCAGTAATACAGTGAGAGTTACCTCTCGTTCTCACGCATGTCCTGGGCACAGAGATATAACGTGTTACAGGCAGTAATACAGTGAGAGTTACCTCTCGTTCTCACACATGTCCTGGGCACAGAGATATAACGTGTTACAGGCAGTAATACAGTGAGAGTTACCTCTCGTTCTCACGCATGTCCTGGGCACAGAGTTATAACGTGTGTTACAGGCAGTAATACAGTGAGAGTTACCTCTCGCTCTCACGCATGTCCTGGGCACAGAATTATAACGTGTTACAGGAAGTAATACAGTGAGAGTTACCACTCGTTCTCACGCATGTCCTGGGCACAGAGGTATAAGATGTGTTACAGGCAGTAATACAGTGAGAGTTACCTTTCGGTCTCACGCATGTCCTGGGCACAGAGTTATAACGTGTGTTACAGGCAGTAATACAGTGAGAGTTACCTCTCGCTCTCACGCATGTCCTGGGCACAGAGTTATAACGTGTGTTACAGGCAGTAATACAGTGAGAGTTACCTCTCGTTCTCACGCATGTCCTGGGCACAGAGTTATAACGTGTTACAGGCAGTAATACAGTGAGAGTTACCTCTCGTTCTCACGCATGTCCTGGGCACAGAGTTATAACATGTGTTACAGGCAGTAATACAGTGAGAGTTACCTCTCGTTCTCACGCATGTCCTGGGCACAGAGATATAACGTGTTGCAGGAAGTAATACAGTGAGAGTTACCTCTCGTTCTCACGCATGTCCTGGGCACAGAGTTATAACGTGTGTTACAGGCAGTAATACAGTGAGTGTTACCTCTCGTTCTCACGCATGTCCTGGGCACAGAGTTATAACATGTGTTACACACAGTAATACAGTGAGAGTTACCTCTCGTTCTCACGCATGTCCTGGGCACAGAGTTATAACGTGTGTTACAGGCAGTAATACAGTGAGAGTTACCTCTCGTTCTCACGCATGTCCTGGGCACAGAGTTATAACGTGTGTTACAGGCAGTAATACAGTGAGAGTTACCTCTCGTTCTCACGCATGTCCTGGGCACAGAGTTATAACATGTGTTACAGGCAGTAATACAGTGAGAGTTACCTCTCGTTCTCACGCATGTCCTGGGCACAGAGATATAACGTGTTGCAGGAAGTAATACAGTGAGAGTTACCTCTCGTTCTCACGTATGTCCTGGGCACAGAGTTATAACGTGTGTTACAGGCAGTAATACAGTGAGAGTTACCTCTCGTTCTCACGTATGTCCTGGGCACAGAGTTATAATGTGTGTTACAGGCAGTAATACAGTGAGAGTTACCTCTCGTTCTCACGCATGTCCTGGGCACAGAGTTATAACATGTGTTACAGGAAGTAATACAGTGAGAGTTACCTCTCGCTCTCACGCATGTCCAGGGCACAGAGTTATAATGTGTGTTACAGGCAGTAATACAGTGAGAGTTACCTCTCGTTCTCACGTATGTCCTGGGCACAGCGTTATAACGTGTTACAGGAAGTAATACAGTGAGAGTTACCTCTCGTTCTCACGTATGTCCTGGGCACAGAGTTATAACGTGTGTTACAGGCAGTAATACAGTGAGAGTTACCTCTCGTTCTCACGCATGTCCTGGGCACAGAGTTATAACGTGTTACAGGCAGTAATACAGTGAGAGTTACCTCTCGTTCTCACGCATGTCCTGGGCACAGAGTTATAATGTGTTACAGGCAGTAATACAGTGAGAGTTACCTCTCGTTCTCACGCATGTCCTGGGCACAGAGTTATAACGTGTTACAGGCAGTAATACAGTGAGAGTTACCTCTCGTTCTCACGCATGTCCTGGGCACAGAGTTATAACGTGTGTTACAGGCAGTAATACAGTGAGAGTTACCTCTCGTTCTCACGCATGTCCTCGGCACAGAGTTATAACGTGTGTTACAGGCAGTAATACAGTGAGAGTTACCTCTCGTTCTCACGCATGTCCTGGGCACAGAGTTATAACATGTGTTACAGGAAGTAATACAGTGAGAGTTACCTCTCGTTCTCACGCATGTCCTCGGCACAGAGTTATAACGTGTGTTACAGGCAGTAATACAGTGAGAGTTACCTCTCGTTCTCACGCATGTCCTGGGCACAGAGTTATAATGTGTTACAGGCAGTAATACAGTGAGAGTTACCTCTCGTTCTCACGCATGTCCTGGGCACAGAGTTATAACGTGTTACAGGCAGTAATACAGTGAGAGTTACCTCTCGTTCTCACGCATGTCCTGGGCACAGAGTTATAACGTGTGTTACAGGCAGTAATACAGTGAGAGTTACCTCTCGTTCTCACGCATGTCCTCGGCACAGAGTTATAACGTGTGTTACAGGCAGTAATACAGTGAGAGTTACCTCTCGTTCTCACGCATGTCCTGGGCACAGAGTTATAACATGTGTTACAGGAAGTAATACAGTGAGAGTTACCTCTCGTTCTCATGCATGTCCTGGGCACAGAGTTATAACGTGTTACAGGAAGTAATACAGTGAGAGTTACCTCTCGTTCTCACGCATGTCCTGGGCACAGAGGTATAAGATGTGTTACAGGCAGTAATACAGTGAGAGTTACCTTTCGGTCTCACGCATGTCCTGGGCACAGAGTTATAACGTGTGTTACAGGCAGTAATACAGTGAGAGTTACCTCTCGGTCTCACGCATGTCCTGGGCACAGAGTTATAACGTGTGTTACAGGCAGTAATACAGTGAGAGTTACCTCTAGCTCTCACGCATGTCCTGGGCACAGAGTTATAACGTGTTACAGGAAGTAATACAGTGAGAGTTACCTCTCGTTCTCACGTCTGTCCTGGGCACAGAGTTATAATGTGTGTTACAGGCAGTAATACAGTGAGAGTTACCTCTCGTTCTCACGTATGTCCTGGGCACAGCGTTATAACGTGTTACAGGAAGTAATACAGTGAGAGTTACCTCTCGTTCTCACGTATGTCCTGGGCACAGAGTTATAACGTGTGTTACAGGCAGTAATACAGTGAGAGTTACCTCTCGTTCTCACGCATGTCCTCGGCACAGAGTTATAACGTGTGTTACAGGCAGTAATACAGTGAGAGTTACCTCTCGTTCTCACGCATGTCCTGGGCACAGAGTTATAACATGTGTTACAGGAAGTAATACAGTGAGAGTTACCTCTCGTTCTCATGCATGTCCTGGGCACAGAGTTATAACGTGTTACAGGAAGTAATACAGTGAGAGTTACCTCTCGTTCTCACGCATGTCCTGGGCACAGAGGTATAAGATGTGTTACAGGCAGTAATACAGTGAGAGTTACCTTTCGGTCTCACGCATGTCCTGGGCACAGAGTTATAACGTGTGTTACAGGCAGTAATACAGTGAGAGTTACCTCTCGGTCTCACGCATGTCCTGGGCACAGAGTTATAACGTGTGTTACAGGCAGTAATACAGTGAGAGTTACCTCTAGCTCTCACGCATGTACTGGGCACAGAGTTATAACGTGTTACAGGAAGTAATACAGTGAGAGTTACCTCTCGTTCTCACGTCTGTCCTGGGCACAGAGTTGTAACATGTGTTACAGGCAGTAATACAGTGAGAGTTACCTCTCGTTCTCACGCATGTCCTGCGCACAGAATTATAACGTGTTACAGGAAGTAATACAGTGAGAGTTACCTCTCGTTCTCACGCATGTCCTGGGCACAGAGGTATAAGATGTGTTACAGGCAGTAATACAGTGAGAGTTACCTTTCGGTCTCACGCATGTCCTGGGCACAGAGTTATAACGTGTGTTACAGGCAGTAATACAGTGAGAGTTACCTCTCGCTCTCACGCATGTCCTGGGCACAGAGTTATAACGTGTTACAGGCAGTAATACAGTGAGAGTTACCTTTCGTTCTCACGCATGTCCTGGGCACAGAGTTATAACATGTGTTACAGGCAGTAATACAGTGAGAGTTACCTCTCGTTCTCACGCATGTCCTGGGCACAGAGTTATAACGTGTGTTACAGGCAGTAATACAGTGAGAGTTACCTCTCGTTCTCACGTATGTCCTGGGCACAGAGTTATAATGTGTGTTACAGGCAGTAATACAGTGAGAGTTACCTCTCGTTCTCACGCATGTCCTGGGCACAGAGTTATAACATGTGTTACAGGAAGTAATACAGTGAGAGTTACCTCTCGCTCTCACGCATGTCCAGGGCACAGAGTTATAATGTGTGTTACAGGCAGTAATACAGTGAGAGTTACCTCTCGTTCTCACGTATGTCCTGGGCACAGCGTTATAACGTGTTACAGGAAGTAATACAGTGAGAGTTACCTCTCGTTCTCACGTATGTCCTGGGCACAGAGTTATAACGTGTGTTACAGGCAGTAATACAGTGAGAGTTACCTCTCGTTCTCACGCATGTCCTGGGCACAGAGTTATAACGTGTTACAGGCAGTAATACAGTGAGAGTTACCTCTCGTTCTCACGCATGTCCTGGGCACAGAGTTATAATGTGTTACAGGCAGTAATACAGTGAGAGTTACCTCTCGTTCTCACGCATGTCCTGGGCACAGAGTTATAACGTGTTACAGGCAGTAATACAGTGAGAGTTACCTCTCGTTCTCACGCATGTCCTGGGCACAGAGTTATAACGTGTGTTACAGGCAGTAATACAGTGAGAGTTACCTCTCGTTCTCACGCATGTCCTGCGCACAGAATTATAACGTGTTACAGGAAGTAATACAGTGAGAGTTACCTCTCGTTCTCACGCATGTCCTGGGCACAGAGGTATAAGATGTGTTACAGGCAGTAATACAGTGAGAGTTACCTTTCGGTCTCACGCATGTCCTGGGCACAGAGTTATAACGTGTGTTACAGGCAGTAATACAGTGAGAGTTACCTCTCGCTCTCACGCATGTCCTGGGCACAGAGTTATAACGTGTTACAGGCAGTAATACAGTGAGAGTTACCTTTCGTTCTCACGCATGTCCTGGGCACAGAGTTATAACATGTGTTACAGGCAGTAATACAGTGAGAGTTACCTCTCGTTCTCACGCATGTCCTGGGCACAGAGTTATAACGTGTGTTACAGGCAGTAATACAGTGAGAGTTACCTCTCGTTCTCACGTATGTCCTGGGCACAGAGTTATAATGTGTGTTACAGGCAGTAATACAGTGAGAGTTACCTCTCGTTCTCACGCATGTCCTGGGCACAGAGTTATAACATGTGTTACAGGAAGTAATACAGTGAGAGTTACCTCTCGCTCTCACGCATGTCCAGGGCACAGAGTTATAATGTGTGTTACAGGCAGTAATACAGTGAGAGTTACCTCTCGTTCTCACGTATGTCCTGGGCACAGCGTTATAACGTGTTACAGGAAGTAATACAGTGAGAGTTACCTCTCGTTCTCACGTATGTCCTGGGCACAGAGTTATAACGTGTGTTACAGGCAGTAATACAGTGAGAGTTACCTCTCGTTCTCACGCATGTCCTGGGCACAGAGTTATAACGTGTTACAGGCAGTAATACAGTGAGAGTTACCTCTCGTTCTCACGCATGTCCTGGGCACAGAGTTATAATGTGTTACAGGCAGTAATACAGTGAGAGTTACCTCTCGTTCTCACGCATGTCCTGGGCACAGAGTTATAACGTGTTACAGGCAGTAATACAGTGAGAGTTACCTCTCGTTCTCACGCATGTCCTGGGCACAGAGTTATAACGTGTGTTACAGGCAGTAATACAGTGAGAGTTACCTCTCGTTCTCACGCATGTCCTCGGCACAGAGTTATAACGTGTGTTACAGGCAGTAATACAGTGAGAGTTACCTCTCGTTCTCACGCATGTCCTGGGCACAGAGTTATAACATGTGTTACAGGAAGTAATACAGTGAGAGTTACCTCTCGTTCTCACGCATGTCCTCGGCACAGAGTTATAACGTGTGTTACAGGCAGTAATACAGTGAGAGTTACCTCTCGTTCTCACGCATGTCCTGGGCACAGAGTTATAATGTGTTACAGGCAGTAATACAGTGAGAGTTACCTCTCGTTCTCACGCATGTCCTGGGCACAGAGTTATAACGTGTTACAGGCAGTAATACAGTGAGAGTTACCTCTCGTTCTCACGCATGTCCTGGGCACAGAGTTATAACGTGTGTTACAGGCAGTAATACAGTGAGAGTTACCTCTCGTTCTCACGCATGTCCTCGGCACAGAGTTATAACGTGTGTTACAGGCAGTAATACAGTGAGAGTTACCTCTCGTTCTCACGCATGTCCTGGGCACAGAGTTATAACATGTGTTACAGGAAGTAATACAGTGAGAGTTACCTCTCGTTCTCATGCATGTCCTGGGCACAGAGTTATAACGTGTTACAGGAAGTAATACAGTGAGAGTTACCTCTCGTTCTCACGCATGTCCTGGGCACCGAGGTATAAGATGTGTTACAGGCAGTAATACAGTGAGAGTTGCCTTTCGGTCTCACGCATGTCCTGGGCACAGAGTTATAACGTGTGTTACAGGCAGTAATACAGTGAGAGTTACCTCTCGGTCTCACGCATGTCCTGGGCACAGAGTTATAACGTGTGTTACAGGCAGTAATACAGTGAGAGTTACCTCTAGCTCTCACGCATGTCCTGGGCACAGAGTTATAACGTGTTACAGGAAGTAATACAGTGAGAGTTACCTCTCGTTCTCACGTCTGTCCTGGGCACAGAGTTATAATGTGTGTTACAGGCAGTAATACAGTGAGAGTTACCTCTCGTTCTCACGTATGTCCTGGGCACAGCGTTATAACGTGTTACAGGAAGTAATACAGTGAGAGTAACCTCTCGTTCTCACGTATGTCCTGGGCACAGAGTTATAACGTGTGTTACAGGCAGTAATACAGTGAGAGTTACCTCTCGTTCTCACGCATGTCCTCGGCACAGAGTTATAACGTGTGTTACAGGCAGTAATACAGTGAGAGTTACCTCTCGTTCTCACGCATGTCCTGGGCACAGAGTTATAACATGTGTTACAGGAAGTAATACAGTGAGAGTTACCTCTCGTTCTCATGCATGTCCTGGGCACAGAGTTATAACGTGTTACAGGAAGTAATACAGTGAGAGTTACCTCTCGTTCTCACGCATGTCCTGGGCACAGAGGTATAAGATGTGTTACAGGCAGTAATACAGTGAGAGTTACCTTTCGGTCTCACGCATGTCCTGGGCACAGAGTTATAACGTGTGTTACAGGCAGTAATACAGTGAGAGTTACCTCTCGGTCTCACGCATGTCCTGGGCACAGAGTTATAACGTGTGTTACAGGCAGTAATACAGTGAGAGTTACCTCTAGCTCTCACGCATGTCCTGGGCACAGAGTTATAACGTGTTACAGGAAGTAATACAGTGAGAGTTACCTCTCGTTCTCACGTCTGTCCTGGGCACAGAGTTGTAACATGTGTTACAGGCAGTAATACAGTGAGAGTTACCTCTCGTTCTCACGCATGTCCTGCGCACAGAATTATAACGTGTTACAGGAAGTAATACAGTGAGAGTTACCTCTCGTTCTCACGCATGTCCTGGGCACAGAGGTATAAGATGTGTTACAGGCAGTAATACAGTGAGAGTTACCTTTCGGTCTCACGCATGTCCTGGGCACAGAGTTATAACGTGTGTTACAGGCAGTAATACAGTGAGAGTTACCTCTCGCTCTCACGCATGTCCTGGGCACAGAGTTATAACGTGTTACAGGCAGTAATACAGTGAGAGTTACCTTTCGTTCTCACGCATGTCCTGGGCACAGAGTTATAACATGTGTTACAGGCAGTAATACAGTGAGAGTTACCTCTCGTTCTCACGTCTGTCCTGGGCACAGAGTTGTAACATGTGTTACAGGCAGTAATACAGTGAGCGTTACCTCTCGTTCTCACGCATGTCCTGGGCACAGAGTTATAACGTGTGTTACAGGCAGTAATACAGTGAGAGTTACCTCTCGTTCTCACGCATGTCCTGGGCACAGAGTTATAACGTGTTACAACCAAAAAGGGGGAATGAACCCCTATGCTGATGCTGCTAAAGTCACATATATAGGGACTAAAGGTACCCACAGTCCACTTGACGAGAGAGGCAACTTCACTTATGGTATTTGTAATAAAATAAAGTCATATACAGGATACTTTGTAAGACTCACCCTGGGTGGGGGGCTAGTAAACAGGAGGAAGCCTAACCCAAAAGATGAATTGTCCTACAACAAGACACTCATGGGTTAATAATAGCCGCAAACTGCTGCCCTTACCCTGCCCGGTGTCTGTAGTATCCTGTGTCGTGGCTCGCTGTAAAACGTCCCATGCGGGGTGATGAAGAGCCGTGGGGTTCCCGTGCGATTTTCCTCTGGCGCGCTTCCCTGCGAGAAGGTGGCAGTGGCGTCTTGATGCACGCCGACAATGCGCCCGTGTAGAGGTAACAGCTGGGTCCAACCCGGCGGATGCCGTCTCCTGCAGGGAGGAATGAAGAGGAATGCGTACCAGCATACAATGCGCTCCGGCGCCTCTAACACGTCAGCAGGGGGTGGCGCCAGTAAGCCGAAACTGGAAACCTGGAACACAGAAGTGAAGAGCCTGCGTGCGTGCACCAGCCGATATGAATGCAGAGAGAAGATGAAACGAAGGCGGTCACAGCATTGGAGTTCAGCCAAAGTAGAATGTAAGTTGACATCACTAAGAACGGCGAAACGCGTAGAGCGTGACCCTCAGTGTTGGATCTAGAGGGAGAGAGCCTGCTGGGAAGTCCCGTGACGTCAACTTACATCGGCGGAGAAACCGGAAGTGACGTGTCGGCCCCTGGTAGAGCAGGACGGAGGCTTGCGGCTGCAGCGGCGGTGTAAAGGGATCCTGAGATCGCTACTCGGTTACCATCTGCACCCTACTACCTATGCTGTTACCCTATTGGAATCCTGTAAGCCTCCAATTTTACTGATGTTGGATAAATTGCTTTGGTTACTTTTTATCTGGGCTCTGTGTTTCTCTTCTGAGATCTATACTACCTCCTATTTTTGCTCCCATTTTTTGCTTTTGGATATTCTTGCTGTTGGACATTGCTGATACCAATTGTGTGCTACTATAGCCAATTTGAGAGTTTTTCTACTACGGTGTTTTGTTTTAATAATACTGCACTATGGTAGTTTTATATATATTTTTTCCTAGGTATTTGCGCTCCCCTGGTTTTTCCTTTGTATGTATCCGTTTGGACTTTGAAACAGTCCTCCAAGGGTTTGAGTGTTTTATTACCTTTTTTCACCTTTTGCACTGCACGCTTTCTGATTTATTTATTCATTATCACTTTATGTTCACTTGCACTGTTTAGAGGTTTAGTGAGCTTTAGAGTGCCATCTTGTGTGTTTTATATATAGCCCTTCTTCTTAGGCCAGGTCCCCGGGGGCCACAGCTGTGCGTGGTGATGTGTATGCTTCACACAACGCACATACCTCTTTGGGGCAGGCCTTTGTCGGCGTGAGTGCGTGCGCGCACTAGGCGCGATGCGTGACCGCCTTGGCCAAAAAGACAAGATTTTTGTCTGTTGATAGCGGCCGAGCATTGGCCACGTCACGGCGGCGGGTCAGCCAATGAGGGCGAACCAGCTGGGTGACATCATGCCCACTGCCCCACCACGCCTCCCTGTCGCGAGTTGCCAGTAGTCCACCTGGTCACGCTGATGCCAGGAACGAGCGCCGCCAGGCACCCTTTCGCGCGTACTGGGGCCTTAGCCTTAGGCTCCGGAGGCTGGGGAGAACTAAGGGTTAATTAGTTTGGAGTGGGTAGATAACTGGGTAGAAAAACAAAGCACTACTGCACTAAGGCAATGGTAAATAAGGGGTTAAATCGAGTGCGTGCCCATGAAAAAACAATTTATTGGATCCAAAATAAAAACAGCTACATGGAGGGGTGTACGAGACCCCCACCAAGGCGTTTCGACCGTTGGTCTTTCTCAAGGTGACACCAGCGGTCGAAACGCGTTGGTGGGGGTCTCGTACACCCCTCCATGTAGCTGTTTTTATTTTGGATCCAATAAATTGTTTTTTCATGGGCACGCACTCGATTTAACCCCTTATTTACCATTGCCTTAGTGCAGTAGTGCTTTGTTTTTCTACCCAGTTATCTACAAGCTGCTGGAAAACGGAGGCACACCAATACCCTGGAACTGATGGACAGAGGCACACCTATACCCTGGAACTGATGGACGGAGGCACACCTATACCCTGGAACTGATGGACGGAGGCACACCTATACCCTGGAACTGATGGACGGAGGCACACCTATTCCCTGGAACTGATGGACGGAGGCACACCAATACCCTGGAACTGATGGACGGAGGCACACCTATACCCTGGAACTGATGGACAGAGGCACACCTATACCCTGGAACTGATGGACAGAGGCACACCTATACCCTGGAACTGATGGACGGAGGCACACCTATACCCTGGAACTGATGGACGGAGGCACACCTATACTCTGGATATGATGGACGGAGGCACACCTATACCCTGGAACTGATGGACGGAGGCACACCTATACCCTGGAACTGATGGACGGAGGCACACCTATACCCTGGAATTGATGGACGGAGGCACACCTATACCCTGGAACTGATGGACGGAAGCACACCTATACCCTGGAACTGATGGACAGAGGCACACCTATACCCTGGAACTGATGGACGGAGGCACACCTATACCCTGGAACTGATGGACGGAGGCACACCTATACCCTGGAACTGATGGACGGAGGCACACCTATACCCTGGAACTGATGGACGGAGGCACACCTATACCCTGGAACTGATGGACGGAGGCACACCTATACCCTGGAACTGACGGACAAACCATAAGGATTATACCACACAAACGTGAGTTATTATACTCTTGCTTTATACCTCTACCGAATCCACTCCGACGTTGATGTGACTGGACACTTGTAAGTGTTGATTCTCACCGCAGTGCAAGTGGAACCTGGGCCAGCTATTCGGAGCACTGTGGGAATTTGTGCATTGTGACAGGGAAGAAGTGTGGTTATTGTTATATCCTTGAGGGTATTTCACTAATGCAGTTCATTTAATCATGCTCAAGGAAGCACATTTTTAAGTCTGGAGTATGGAGCATCACACAGCTGTTTATACTATCTAGTTTGGAGTGGGGCCTGATGGGACAGCCCTGTGTGGGGAGGTTATTCAGGCGGAGGGCTGGGGTGATCGGGCCGCTGGTCACACGTAGTCGTTTCCCACCCACATACCCCTTATGTTTTCAATTGTTCTAATGTGTTTGTACTTATAAAAAGAAATTAAACAAAAAGGTTTATATAAAACAAAAGAGAGGTGAATATATGTGTGTATGAAAATGTTGGATTTTGAACTAGAAGACCCCCAAAACAGACCGCCAGAAGACTGATTAATATGATGAAACTTTGCAAGCGTGAACCAGCAAGGGATGGGTTAAAGGTGTAATGCAGAACAGGGTTAGTTTGAAGAAGGTCTTATCTTAAACAAGCTGCAGACAAATCCAGCTGCAGGGAACCATGAAGAACTGAATAAGGTCTATAGACAAGTGATTTGCCCTGAAGATAAGACTTTGCAACATGTTTACCTGGACTAACCCAAGTCTGATAAACACATGAAAGACCCATCGCCTACACTGAGCCACAGAGAAGAGATAACTGGGAAATGCTCAAGGAGATACAGCTGGGGTGGGGGATACTGCTGGGGTGGGGGATACTGCTGGGGTGGGGGTTACAGCTGGGGTGGGGGATACAGCTGGGGTGGGGGATACTGCTGGGGTGGGGGATACAGCTGGGGTGGGGGATACTGCTGGGATGGGAGATACAGCTGGGGTGGGGGATACTGCTGGGGTGGGGGATACTGCTGGGGTGGGGGATACTGCTGGGGTGGGGGATACAGCTGGGGTGGGGGATACTGCTGGGATGGGAGATACAGCTGGGGTGGGGGATACTGCTGGGGTGGGGGATACTGCTGGGGTGGGGGATACTGCTGGGGTGGGGGATACAGCTGGGGTGGGGGTTACAGCTGGGGTGGGGGATACAGCTGGGGTGGGGGATACTGCTGGGGTGGGGGTTACAGCTGGGGGGGATACTGCTGGGGTGGGGGATACTGCTGGGGTGGGAGATACAGCTGGGGTGGGGGTTACAGCTGGGGTGGGGGTTACAGCTGGGGTGGGGGATACAGCTGGGGTGGGGGATACTGCTGGGGTGGGGGTTACAGCTGGGGGGGATACTGCTGGGGTGGGGGATACTGCTGGGGTGGGGGTTACAGCTGGGGGGGATACTGCTGGGGTGGGGGATACTGCTGGGGTGGGAGATACAGCTGGGGTGGGGGTTACAGCTGGGGTGGGGGTTACAGCTGGGGTGGGGGATACAGCTGGGGTGGGGGATACTGCTGGGGTGGGGGTTACAGCTGGGGGGGATACTGCTGGGGTGGGGGATACTGCTGGGGTGGGGGTTACAGCTGGGGTGGGGGATACAGCTGGGGTGGGGGATGCAGCTGGGGTGGGGGATACTGCTGGGGTGGGGGTTACAGCTGGGGTGGAGGATACAGCTGGGGTGGGGGATACTGCTGGGGTGGGGGTTACAGCTGGGGTGGGGGATACAGCTGGGGTGGGGGATGCAGCTGGGGTGGGGGATACTGCTGGGGTGGGGGTTACAGCTGGGGTGGGGGATACAGCTGGGGTGGGGGATGCAGCTGGGGTGGGGGATACAGCTGGGGTGGGGGATACTGCTGGGGTAGGGATACAGCTGGGGTGGGGGATACAGCTTGGGTGGGGGATACAGCTGGGGTGGGGGATACTGCTGGGGTGGGGGTTACAGCTGGGGGGGATACTGCTGGGGTGGGGGATACTGCTGGGGTGGGGGATACAGCTGGGGTGGGGGATACTGCTGGGGTGGGGGTTACAGCTGGGGTGGGGGATACAGCTGGGGTGGGGGATGCAGCTGGGGTGGGGGATACAGCTGGGGTGGGGGATACAGCTGGGGTGGGGGATACAGCTGGGGTGGGGGATACTGCTGGGGTAGGGATACAGCTGGGGTGGGGGATACAGCTTGGGTGGGGGATACAGCTGGGGTGGGGGATACAGCTGAAGGGGGATACTGCTGGGGTGGGGTATACAGCTGGGGTGGGGGATAAAGCGTATGCATGATGGAAGAATGTAGTGGAAATACTGAGTCCTTCAGGTATATATTCCAGTGCTTTAGGAGAGATCAATTGTCTTGACCAGGGGTTTGCTCTCTTCACACTGAGGTAAAACTGTAGTATTATCCTAATTGTGTGCTGTGCAAATAATCAAAATTTACTTTGAGAAACATGTCATGGCTTGATGGGATGTGGGTCATGGTTTGATGGGTTGTGGGTCATGGTTTGATGGGATGCGGGTCATGGTTTGATGGGACGCGGGTCATGACTTGATGGGATGCGGGTCATGGCTTGATGGGATGCGGGTCATGGCTTGATGGGATGCGGGTCATGGCTTGATGGCATGTGGGTCATGGTTTGATGGGATGTGGGTCATGGTTTGATGGGACGCGGGTCATGTCTTGATGGGATGCGGGTCATGGCTTGATGGGATGCGGGTCATGGCTTGATGGGATGCGGGTCATGGCTTGATGGGATGTGGGTCATGGTTTGATGGGATGTGGGTCATGGTTTGATGGGATGCGGGTCATGGCTTGATGGGATGCGGGTCATGGCTTGATGGGATGCGAGTCATGGTTTGATGGGATGTGGGTCATGGTTTGATGGGATGTGGGTCATGGTTTGATGGGATGCGGGTCATGGCTTGATGGGATGTGGGTCATAGCTTGATGGGATGCGGGTCATGGCTTGATGGGATGTGGGTCATGGCTTGATGGGATGATGGGATGATGGGATGCGGGTCATGGCTTGATGGGATGTGGGTCATGGTTTGATGGGATGCGGGTCATGGCTTGATGGGATGTGGGTCATGGTTTGATGGGATGCGGGTCATGGCTTGATGGGATGCGGGTCATGGCTTGATGGGATGCGGGTCATAGCTTGATGGGATGCGGGTCATGGCTTGATGGGATGTGGGTCATGGTTTGATGGGATGTGGGTCATGGTTTGATGGGATGCGGGTCATGGCTTGATGGGATGCGGGTCATGGCTTGATGGGATGTGGGTCATGGTTTGATGGGACGCGGGTCATGACTTGATGGGATGCGGGTCATGGCTTGATGGAATGTGGGTCATGGTTTGATGGGATGTGGGTCATGGTTTGATGGGATGCGGGTCATGGCTTGATGGGATGCGGGTCATGGCTTGATGGGATGTGGGTCATGGTTTGATGGGACGCGGGTCATGACTTGATGGGATGCGGGTCATGGCTTGATGGCATGTGGGTCATGGTTTGATGGGATGTGGGTCATGGTTTGATGGGATGCGGGTCATGGCTTGATGGGATGCGGGTCATGGCTTGATGGGATGCGAGTCATGGTTTGATGGGATGTGGGTCATGGTTTGATGGGATGTGGGTCATGGTTTGATGGGATGCGGGTCATGGCTTGATGGGATGTGGGTCATGGCTTGATGGGATGCGGGTCATGGCTTGATGGGATGCGGGTCATGGCTTGATGGGATGATGGGATGATGGGATGCGGGTCATGGCTTGATGGGATGTGGGTCATGGTTTGATGGGATGCGGGTCATGGCTTGATGGGATGCGGGTCATGGCTTGATGGGATGCGGGTCATGGCTTGATGGGATGCGGGTCATGGCTTGATGGGATGTGGGTCATGGTTTGATGGGATGTGGGTCATGGTTTGATGGGATGCGGGTCATGGCTTGATGGGATGTGGGTCATGGCTTGATGGGATGCGGGTCATGGCTTGATGGGATGTGGGTCATGGTTTGATGGGACGCGGGTAATGACTTGATGGGATGCGGGTCATGGCTTGATGGGATGCGGGTCATGGCTTGATGGGATGTGGGTCATGGTATGATGGGATGTGGGTCATGGTTTGATGGGATGCGGGTCATGGCTTGATGGGATGCGGGTCATGGCTTGATGGGATGCGGGTCATGGCTTGATGGGATGCGGGTCATGGCTTGATGGAATGTGGGTCATGGTTTGATGGGATGTGGGTCATGTTTGATGGGATGCGGGTCATGGCTTGATGGGATGATGGGATATGGGGCATGGCTTGATGGGATGATGGGATGTGGGGCATGGCTTGGTGGGATGTGGGTAATGGCTTGATGGGATGATGGGATGATGGAATGCGGGTCATGGTTGGATGGGATGTGGGTTATGTCTTGATGGGATGTGGGTCATAGTTTGATGGGATGCGGGTCATGGCTTGATGGGATGCAGGTCATGGCTTGATGGGATGTTGGGATGTGGGTCATGGTTTGATGGGATGCGGGTCATGGTTTGATGGGATGTGGGGCATGGCTTGATGGGATGCGGGTCATGGTTTGATGGGATGTGGGGCATGGCTTGATGGGATGATGGGATGATGGGATGCAGGGCATGACTTGATGGGATGTGGCCATGTCTTGATGGGATGCGGGTCATGGCTTGATGGGATGCGGGTCATGGCTTGATGTGATGCGGGTCATGGCTTGATGGGATGTGGGTCATGGCTTGATGGGATGATGGGATGATGGGATGCGGGTCATGGCTTGATGGGATGTGGGTCATGGTTTGATGGGATGCGGGTCATGGCTTGATGGGATGCGGGTCATGGCTTGATGGGATGCGGGTCATAGCTTGATGGGATGCGGGGCATGGCTTGATGGGATGTGGGTCATGGTTTGATGGGATGTGGGTCATGGTTTGATGGGATGCGGGTCATGGCTTGATGGGATGCGGGTCATGGCTTGATGGGATGCGGGTCATGGCTTGATGGGATGTGGGTCATGGTTTGATGGGACGCGGGTCATGACTTGATGGGATGCGGGTCATGGCTTGATGGGATGTGGGTCATGGTTTGATGGGATGTGGGTCATGGTTTGATGGGATGCGGGTCATGGCTTGATGGGATGCGGGTCATGGCTTGATGGGATGCGAGTCATGGTTTGATGGGATGTGGGTCATGGTTTGATGGGATGTGGGTCATGGTTTGATGGGATGCGGGTCATGGCTTGATGGGATGTGGGTCATGGCTTGATGGGATGCGGGTCATGGCTTGATGGGATGCGGGTCATGGCTTGATGGGATGATGGGATGATGGGATGCGGGTCATGGCTTGATGGGATGTGGGTCATGGTTTGATGGGATGCGGGTCATGGCTTGATGGGATGCGGGTCATGGCTTGATGGGATGCGGGTCATGGCTTGATGGGATGCGGGTCATGGCTTGATGGGATGTGGGTCATGGTTTGATGGGATGTGGGTCATGGTTTGATGGGATGCGGGTCATGGCTTGATGGGATGTGGGTCATGGCTTGATGGGATGCGGGTCATGGCTTGATGGGATGTGGGTCATGGTTTGATGGGACGCGGGTAATGACTTGATGGGATGCGGGTCATGGCTTGATGGGATGCGGGTCATGGCTTGATGGGATGTGGGTCATGGTTTGATGGGATGTGGGTCATGGTTTGATGGGATGCGGGTCATGGCTTGATGGGATGCGGGTCATGGCTTGATGGGATGCGGGTCATGGCTTGATGGGATGCGGGTCATGGCTTGATGGGATGTGGGTCATGGTTTGATGGGATGTGGGTCATGGTTTGATGGGATGCGGGTCATGGCTTGATGGGATGATGGGATATGGGGCATGGCTTGATGGGATGATGGGATGTGGGGCATGGCTTGATGGGATGTGGGTAATGGCTTGATGGGATGATGGGATGATGGAATGCGGGTCATGGTTGGATGGGATGTGGGTTATGTCTTGATGGGATGTGGGTCATAGTTTGATGGGATGCGGGTCATGGCTTGATGGGATGCAGGTCATGGCTTGATGGGATGATGGGATGTGGGTCATGGTTTGATGGGATGCGGGTCATGGTTTGATGGGATGTGGGGCATGGCTTGATGGTATGCGGGTCATGGCTTGATGGGATGTGGGGCATGGTTTGATGGGATGCGGGTCATGGTTTGATGGGATGTGGGGCATGGCTTGATGGGATGCGGGTCATGGCTTGATGGGATGTGGGGCATGGCTTGATGGGATGCGGGTCATGGTTTGATGGGATGTGGGGCATGGCTTGATGGGATGCGGGTAATGACTTGATGGGATGCGGGTCATGGCTTGATGGGATGCGGGTCATGGCTTGATGGGATGTGGGGCATGGCTTGATGGGATGCGGGTCATGGTTTGATGGGATTTGGGTCATGGTTTGATGGGATGCGGGTCATGGTTTGATGGGATGTGGGGCATGGCTTGATGGGATGCGGGTCATGGTTTGATGGGATGTGGGTCATGGTTTGATGGGATGCGGGTCATGGTTTGATGGGATGTGGGGCATGGCTTGATGGGATGCGGGTCATGGCTTGATGGGATGTGGGGCATGGTTTGATGGGATGCGGGTCATGGTTTGATGGGATGTGGGGCATGGCTTGATGGGATGCGGGTCATGGCTTGATGGGATGTGGGGCATGGCTTGATGGGATGCGGGTCATGGTTTGATGGGATGTGGGGCATGGCTTGATGGGATGCGGGTAATGACTTGATGGGATGCGGGTCATGGCTTGATGGGATGCGGGTCATGGCTTGATGGGATGTGGGGCATGGCTTGATGGGATGCGGGTCATGGTTTGATGGGATGTGGGTCATGGTTTGATGGGATGCGGGTCATGGTTTGATGGGATGTGGGGCATGGCTTGATGGGATGATGGGATGATGGGATGCGGGTCATGGTTTGATGGGATGTGGGTCATGGTTTGATGGGATGCGGGTCATGGTTTGATGGGATGTGGGGCATGGCTTGATGGGATGATGGGATGATGGGATGCGGGTCATGGTTTGATGGGATGTGGGGCATGGCTTGATGGGATGCGGGTCATGGCTTGATGGGATGTGGGTCATGGTTTGATGGGATGCGGGTCATGGTTTGATGGGATGTGGGTCATGGTTTGATGGGATGTGGGTCATGGTTTTATGGGACGCGGGTAATGACTTGATGGGATGCGGGTCATGGCTTGATGGGATGTGGGGCATGGTTTGATGGGATGTGGGTCATGGTTTGATGGGATGTGGGTCATGGTTTGATGGGACGCGGGTAATGACTTGATGGGATGCGGGTCATGGCTTGATGGGATGTGGGGCATGGCTTGATGGGATGCGGGTCATGGCTTGATGGGATGTGGGTCATGGTTTGATGGGATGCGGGTCATGGTTTGATGGGATGTGGGTCATGGTTTGATGGGATGTGGGTCATGGTTTGATGGGACGCGGGTAATGACTTGATGGGATGCGGGTCATGGCTTGATGGGATGTGGGTCATGGTTTGATGGGATGTGGGTCATGGTTTGATGGGATGTGGGTCATGGTTTGATGGGACGCGGGTAATGACTTGATGGGATGCGGGTCATGGCTTGATGGGATGTGGGGCATGGTTTGATGGGACGCGGGTAATGACTTGATGGGATGCGGGTCATGGCTTGATGGGATGTGGGTCATGGTTTGATGGGATGTGGGTCATGGTTTGATGGGATGTGGGTCATGGTTTGATGGGACGCGGGTAATGACTTGATGGGATGCGGGTCATGGCTTGATGGGATGTGGGGCATGGCTTGATGGGATGCGGGTCATGGCTTGATGGGATGCGGGTCATGGTTTGATGGGATGCGGGGCATGGCTTGATGGGATGTGGCCATGTCTTGATGGGATGCGGGTCATGGCTTGATGTGATGCGGGGCATGGCTTGATGTGATGCGGGGCATGGCTTGATGTGATGCGGGGCATGGCTTGATGGGATGCGGGTCATGGTTTGATGGGATGTGGGTCATGGTTTGATGGGACGCGGGTAATGACTTGATGGGATGCGGGTCATGGCTTGATGGGATGTGGGTCATGGTTTGATGGGATGCGGGTCATGGTTTGATGGGATGCGGGGCATGGCTTGATGGGATGTGGCCATGGCTTGATGTGATGCGGGGCATGGCTTGATGGGATTTATTTATTTATTTTTATTTATAAAATATTTTACCAGGAAGTAATACAGTGAGAGTTACCTCTCGTTTTCAAGTATGTCCTGGGCACAGAGTAAAACAAATAATACATGGTTACAAATACAGTTACATAAATGAACAGGGTATACATTATATACAAGACATTGCGTGCATAGTTAAAGAAAATATATATTATGGGCGTATGAAACAGTTACAGACCAGATTAAAGTGTGAGACAGCCTTAGATTTGAAAGAACTTAAGCTGGTGGTGGATATGAGAGTCTCTGGTAGGTTGTTTCAGATTTGGGGTGCACGGAAGGAGAAGGAGGAACGTCCGGATACTTTGTTAAGCCTTGGGACCATGAATAGTCTTTTGGAGTCTGATCTCAGGTGATAGGTGCTGCATGTGGTAGGGGTGAGGAGCTTGTTCAGGTAGCTGGGTAGCTTGCCCAGAAAGTATTTGAGGGTGAGACAGGAAAGGTGAACTTTGCGCCTAGACTCTAGTGATGACCAATCTAGTTCTTTGAGCATTTCGCAGTGATGTGTGTTGTAGTTGCATTGGAGAACAAAACGACAAATTAAATTGTAGAGGGTGTCAAGTTTGCTAAGGTGGGTTTGAGGAGCCGAGCCATATATTATGTCTCCATAGTCAATAATTGGCATTTGCATCTGCTATGCGATACGCTTTCTGACCAGGAGACTTAGGGAGGATTTGTTCCTGTAAAGTACCCCTAGTTTGGCATAGGTCTTGGTTGTCAGGGTATCAATGTGCATCTCGAATGTTAAGTGGGAGTCAAACCATAAGCCCAGGTATTTAAAACTAGTGACAGGGGTTAGGGCGGTGTTAGCGTTGGTTCTAATCTGGAGCTCAGTCACTGGAAGCTTTACAAATTTAGTCTTGGTCCCAAATACCATTGTTACAGTCTTGTCAGTGTTTAAAAACAGTTTGTTTTGGGAAATCCAGTTTTCGAGTCTCAAAAATTCAGACTGAAGTATGTGTTGATGGGATGCGGGTCATGGTTGGATGGGATGCGGGTCATGGTTGGATGGGATGAAGGTCATGGCTTGATGGGGTGAAGGTCATGGCTTGAGTGGTGTTGTCCTCACCGGTTAGTGGAGCTCTGGCAGGGATTGGGTGTTGATGTTCTTTAGAGTTCGTATTTTAATTAAAGCCGGGGCCGTTTATATCCCCCAGAACGTTCTTGTGCGTGTTTTATTTAACGTATATTTCAGGGGGTGCGGGGAGTGACGTCGCTAATCTGGTATCTCTGGCACCACAAATAGTGGGGTTCGTTCCGGAGAACCCTCAGGTCCAATACAGTAAAAATAAAAACAATATGTGAGATTGCGGCTTTAGTATGTACACACTGCAGAGCATTCCTCCCAGAACCAAAGCCGTGCCAGTGGAAATTCCAGGTGGTAATTACCTGTAATAAATCTCTGCAGAGCATTGCTTTGTCTTATAATCGCTCTGCAGTGTAATCCTCTCATTACAATGTCTGTTACTGACAGGTCTGTGTTTATTCCAGATGAAAGGGTTAAAGCTGAAGGAAGCCAGAATCAGAAATCTCTACCTGGGATTTTCCCCGCTCTGATTTCAAAATCTCCCAAAGGGGCCATGTAAGGGGTTAATAATTAAGCATCAGCCAATAGGAGGAGCCCATGGCTCTGACTCAGAGAGGTATTTAAAGGTCTCCGCACAGAGATAGCGCACAGTCTGATCCCAGGAAGGAGAGGTGAGTACTCAGCACAGGTGATACCTGATTAGGGTGTTAGTACAGGAATGTTAGGGGGGTAACACTGTCACTCTTGGGTGGGAGACGCAGCTTTTACCTTGTGGTAATTCTGTCACTCTGTGTTATAATGGGGTACATGGCATAGTTGATGTTAGTACTTCTCTTCCTTATGTGCTGTATTAATATATTTAAATATTGTATCTGACTGACAGTGTACTCATTGCAGTGTATTTACAGTATGTTTAATGTTAGTTATATAATGCCAGCAATGTGTGCAGCACGTGACATAAAAGATCAATAACAGACAGTGGGGGAAATGATAACATCAGGCAGAGGGAGACCCTGCCCCAAAGGAGCTTACACTCTAGTGATAAACATGAGTCCCCATTCTGGTTGTCACCCAGTGACTGGCCATACATTACTTAGTTCTTTTTGTCACGTGTCACCTTGTCCTGGAAGGGACAGGCTAGACAGGTCCTGGGTGTCTTCTGTCCCTGTGTTGCCCTGTGGGGAGGGACAGACTGGACTGGTCATATGTTCCTTCTGCTCATGTCGGCATAGAAAAATGGAAGCAGGCACACGGTCTTATGAAAATACAATTTAATGTGCCACCAAAGGGTCCAACGTTTGGGCAAAAATTGCCTTCATCAAGGAGAGGGCGACTCTCCCTTTGGTGGCACATTAAATTGTATTTTCATAAGACCGTGTGCCTGCTTCCATTTTCTATGCTGATTTCCTCTGGGATGTTTGGACCTCCCTGGACACAGTGCACCGGCAGATAAGTACCCCCTCCAGCACCATACTGCAGTGTGCATGCACTTCCACATATGACTGTATTTCCTTCTGCTCATGTCACCATTGTGCCATTCTCCAGTAGTGTGACTCTGTGATGGGACAAAGTATCCTGTTTGTTGCCCTTCTATCTCTCCCAAGGCAGGGTCAGGATGAATGAGTTGGATGGGATTGTTGCCCTTCTATCTGTCCCCAGGCAGTGGCAGGGGCAGGAGGATTGAGTTGGATGGGTTTGTTGCCCTTCTATCTGTCCCCAGGCAGTGGCAGGGGCAGGAGGATTGAATTGGATAGGGTTGTTGCCCTTCTATCTCTCCGCAGGCAGGGTCAGGATGAATGAGTTGGATGGGTTTGTTGCCCTTCTATCTCTCCCCAGGCAGGGTCAGGATTAATGAGTTGGATGGGATTGTTGCCCTTCTATCTCTCCCCAGGCAGTGGCTGGGTCAGGATGAATGAGTTGGATGGGGTTTGTGCCCTTCTATCTCTCCTCAGGCAGTGGCAAGTTAAGGATTAATGAGTTGGATGGGTTTGTTGCCCTTCTATCCCTCCCCAGGCAGTGGCAGGGTCAGGATTAATGAGTTGGATGGGTTGTTGCCCTTCTATCTCTCCCCAGGCAGTGGCAGGGGCAGGAGGATTGAGTTGGATGGGTTGTTGCCCTTCTATCTCTCCCCAGGCAGGGTCAGGATGAATTAGTTGGATGGGGTTGTTGCCCTTCTATCTCTCCCCAGGCAGGGTCAGGATGAATTAGTTGGATGGGGTTGTTGCCCTTCTATCTCTCCCCAGGCAGGGTCAGGATGAATGAGTTGGATGGGATTGTTGCCCTTCTATCTCTCCCCTGGCAGTGGCAAGTTCAGGATTAATGAGTTGGATGGGATTGTTGCCCTTCTATCTCTCCCCAGGCAGTGGCAGGGTCAGGATTAATGACTTGGATGGGTTTTTTGCCCTTCTATCTCTCCCCCGGCAGTGGCAGGTACAGGATGATTGAGTTGGATAGGGTTGTTGCCCTTCTATCTCTCCCCAGGCAGTGGCAGGGTCAGGATTAATGAGTTGGATGGGGTTGTTGCCCTTCTATCTCTCCCTAGGCCACTGCCTGCAGGGGCAGGATTAATGACTTGGATGGGGTTGTTGCCCTTCTATCTCTCCCCCGGCAGTGGCAGGTACAGGATGATTGAGTTGGATAGGGTTTGTTGCCCTTCCATCTCTCCCCAGGCAGTGGCAGGGTCAGGATTAATGACTTGGATGGGTTTTTTGCCCTTCTATCTCTCCCCTGGCAGTGGCAGGTACAGGATGATTGAGTTGGATAGGGTTTGTTGCCCTTCCATCTCTCCCCAGGCAGTGGCAGGGTCAGGATTAATGTGTTGGATGGGATTGTTGCCCTTCTATCTCTCCCCAGGCAGTGGCAGGGTCAGGATTAATGAGTTGGATGGGTTATTACCCTTCTATCTCTCCCCAGGCAGTGGCAGGGTCAGGATTAATGTGTTGGATGGGTTTGTTGCCCTTCTATCTCTCCCCAGGCAGTGGCAGGGTCAGGATTAATGTGTTGGATGGGTTTGTTGCCCTTCTATCTCTCCCCAGGCAGTGGCAGGGTCAGGATTAATGTGTTGGATGGGATTGTTGCCCTTCTATCTCTCCCCAGGCAGTGGCAGGGTCAGGATTAATGTGTTGGATGGGTTTGTTGCCCTTCCATCTCTCCCCAGGCAGTGGCAGGTACAGGATTAATGAGTTGGAGGTCACATTGTTTTGCATTATTTCCGTCTTCTTTCTGTAGGTCTCACGCTGCTGTGATTTGAAGCCATAACAGGAAATAGGAGAATGAAGCTGTCCATGTCCCTCCTGGTCCTACTCCTGGTCCCAGCACTCACTAGTGGAGATGCTAATACTTGCACCCTCAGTGACCTGCTGTCCCTCAGCACGCTCCTTAAATCACTGGGTAAGAAGTATTTTCACACTGTATTTTAGTTTCTGTGTAACACTGCTGGTGTACAGAAGGCTGTCCTGCCGTACAGTGTACACAGAATAGCGCTGGCTAGAGCCCGTTCTATATCTAGCACCCATTTTGTCTCCATGTGGTCGTCCTTCACCCATATACCACCTTGTCTTGCAACATAAACCTTATCCTAAACCCGAGACCTTGGCTAATATCCTATACACCCCGTAGAGGCAGCTGTTTTATTGGGTGGGGGTTTCTCGATGACTGGAGTTGGTCACGCATCACACACGCCTTCCTGTCCGCTAATATGGGAGAGGGGTTAAAACGCCTTACAGGCATGTCCCGCCAGCCAATCAGAGCGGGGCTCAGCTAGCTGATATCAGAGGCAGGAGGCGTGTTGAACCGGTTCGGGACGCCCCGTGGGCGGGACATATGTTCTGGCCAACAGGGAAAGCGCCTACGATCGCCATCTTTTCCTTAGCCAGCCCATTGCCTCCCGCTGGGCAGGCGCCACTGCGTCCAGCAGACCAGAGGGTTCTCCCCACAGGGGGTCTTTGTTCTCTGGACCCAGTACTCCGCCCTGCCCCATCCACTTAGCACCCCGACACCTCTCAACATCCCGTCTCCTCCTTCATCTATGGATTCTATGGCACCTTGAACATATGCCTGGGCTGGCTGCATAGAGCCTTATATTAAATGCAAAACACAATATAAAGTGCACTTCATTACAGAATATACTTTGGGGGACCTTATACTTATTAGGGAAATAACTTGGGGATATTTGGGCTTGAAATCCTGGAGTCTGGGGGACACAGGGAAGCCCTGGTGTAATTTACCCTGCGTACCGGCAAATCATGCCTGCTCGCCGGGGAGAATTAAATGACTACCAGCAACATTGGCCCCCCAACTCCTGCAACAAAATAATTGTATTTCCACCCAAATATCCCCCCTAAACCTTACTTACACTCCCAAAATCTGGAGTTTCTACGACACCGGGAACCATATCGGTCCCTAAACAGGTCAGGTTTTTCTATACTTTACAGGGGACTCCCACAGCCCACAAACCCAATACAGGTTTTGGGACACATTGGCACTAACTGGGGAACCCCCCTTAACCTAGGGATTCCCTCAGCTACACGGATTCATCCCTGTGCCTCATTCGCCTTTCTGAGCTATGCTGAAGCAGGGTACCCTAGTGGTGAGTTGCCTTTAAACTCATCCCCCAGTAACCCTGCTCGCTGGCACGCCCGGAAACTCATCCCCCAGTAATCCCTGCTCGCTGGCACGCCCGGAAACTCCTCCCCCAGCAATCCCTGCTCGCTGGCACGCCCGGAAACTCCTCCCCCAGCAATCCCTGCTCGCTGGCACGTCCGGAAACTCCTCCCCCAGCAATCCCTGCTCGCTGGCACGCCCAGAAACGTATCCCCCAGCAATCCCTGCTCGCTGGCACGCCCGGAAACTCCTCCCCCAGCAATCCCTGCTCGCTGGCACGCCCAGAAACTCATCCCCCAGCAATCCCTGCTCGCTGGCACGCCCGGAAACTCCTCCCCCAGCAATCCCTGCTGGCTGGCACGCCCAGAAACGTATCCCCCAGCAATCCCTGCTCGCTGGCACGCCCGGAAACTCATCCCCCAGCAATCCCCGCTCGCTGGCACGCCCGGAAACTCATCCCCCAGCAATCCCTGCTCGCTGGCACGCCCGGAAACTCATCCCCCAGCAATCCCCGCTCGCTGGCACGCCCGGAAACTCCTCCCCCAGCAATCCCTGCTCGCTGGCACGTCCGGAAACTCCTCCCCCAGCAATCCCTGCTGGCTGGCACGCCCAGAAACGTATCCCCCAGCAATCCCTGCTCGCTGGCACGCCCGGAAACTCATCCCCCAGCAATCCCCGCTCGCTGGCACGCCCGGAAACTCATCCCCCAGCAATCCCTGCTCGCTGGCACGCCCGGAAACTCATCCCCCAGCAATCCCCGCTCGCTGGCACGCCCAGAAACTCATCCCCCAGCAATCCCTGCTCGCTGGCACGCCCGGAAACTCATCCCCCAGCACAATCCCTGCTCGCTGGCACGCCCGGAAACTCATCCCCCAGCAATCCCTGCTCACTGGCACGCCCAGAAACTCATCCCCCAGCAATCCCTGCTCGCTGGCACGCCCGGAAACTCATCCCCCAGCACAATCCCTGCTCGCTGGCACGCCCGTAAACTCATCCCCCAGCAATCCCTGCTCGCTGGCACGCCCGTAAACTCCTCCCCCAGCACAATCCCTGCTCGCTGGCAAACCCGGAAACTCATCCCCCAGCACAATCCCTGCTCGCTGGCACGCCCGGAAAGGTAAAAACACACAAAATACTTTTATTACAGGTAACACATGATAAAGATACAATGTTACTGGGCCCAAGAGCTAACTCTCCTGCACCCTTATACATGGGTCAGGGGTAACCAAAACCGGACTTAACCTTTATTTGTGAGCCAGGTTACCCCCTACCATCCCTAGGTATATAAGGGTTAACTCTCCATATCCCCCAGTGGCCTAATGTCCCTCCCGGGGCTCCTAGCCCTCATACCCCTCATATGCCTCATACCTCTCATACCCCTCAAATGCCTCATACCCCTCATATGCCTCGTACCCCTCATATGCCTCATACCCCTCATATCCCTCATACCTCTCATACCCCTCATATGCCTCATACCCCTCACTCTCCCGCAAAACATATACAGACATGGCCATTGGCCAATAGATATAACAAATGTACAGTATACATCGTATACAAAGTAACAATAACACACACACACACTCACTGATGTACTGTATCTATATACATCATATACAAAGTAACAATAATATTAGATACAAGTTAACTGACACACACAAAACAAGTACTAAGCATAGCAAACTGTAAATAATCCTGCTGAGTGTCTGTGGGGTTCCCGAGGTCCTCTCAAGGAGAGCCCAACCCTAGGAAAAAACATACAATTCAAACCACTGCCCAATGGAGTCAGCGGGCCACCCCACCCACCGAGCCATCCATCCACCCGAGCCACCCACTGGGCCACCCACCTAACTGGGCCATCCACCCGAGCTGCCCACCCAAGCCACCCACCTAACTGGGTCACCCACCCGAGCCACCCACCCGAGCCGCCCACCCAAGCCACCCACAAAACCATGGTCTGAGATGCGACCCAAAAACCTAAATAAATCCAGACCAGATGTATCATTTGTAATCCAAGTCCATCCACTGTCTGGCGATGGGGGATCCTAGAGATGGGCAAATGTCAAAATTCAACCTGTGAATTATTTACCACGTTTTTTGGTAATATCCGATCCGTGGCCGAATATTTGCAAATCTGACAAATTCCTTCCCCCCTTTGTTGTGAGAGTGTATAAAACATTCGATCAGGAGCATGTGTTTCATGGTCATCCACATCGAATATATATATTCTCACATTCACTTATTGTTTTCCTTTTTTAAAGAGTGTGTCTGATCTGAGATTTTTCTGTGAATGTTAAACACTATCTATTCGCGGTGAATTGAATGTTAAACACCATGGGGGTCATGCACTAAGCAGTGATACTGTAAGTGCTTTTAAGTGAGATACATGCCTTTATAGTGTGATACTGCCTGCTGTGAGATTCACAAAGCAGTGATAACAGTGCAGTATCGTGCCTTAAAGGCATTTTTTCCCACTTAAAAGCACTTATCACTGCTTTGTGAATCTCATAGCAGACAGTATCACGCTATAAAGGCATTTATCTCACTTAAAAGACTTATCACTGCTTTGTGAATCTCATAGCAGGCAATATCACGCTATAATGGCTTTTTATCTCACTTAAAAGTACTTATCACTGCTTAGTGCATGACCCCCTATCTATTTGCGGTGAATTGAATGTTGGTGAATAATTTGAGCATCTCTACTGGATCCTCAGTTGCATAAACTTCATCTTTAAGTATTTTTCTTTTTACTTTTTTTAACGTTTTCCTTCTGCACCGGCCTCTCCCTTCACTTCTCGTGTTCTGAGAGCCTGGTCTTTTATAGGGGTTCAGCCATCACAAAATGTGTCAAACAGTCACGATAATGCAACCAATGAGGGTTGTTGCTGTTCTGACTCAAGCTCGCTGCGGCAAGCGAGTAGAGGCAGGCAGTTTAACTCCCTCCCTGTATATGCACACAGAGTCCTTCTTTCTTTGGGGCTTTTTTTGTAAAAACAGCAATAACAAAAAAAGGGGGGGGGGGAGATTGGGCAGGTGGCAAAAGTAAGGGAGAGGTATATGGCAATAACTTTACAAAGTGACAGACAAGTTAGACTATCCACAATGCCGGCTGGATCTCAAAAGAATGCATGCTAGCCTGGACCAATAGGAAATACAATCAGGACTGTGCCAACTAGCAGGGGAGGCAGGCACAGATCAACTAACTGAGAAATGCAGGGGGGTTGCCAGGGCAACGGACTAGAAGCTAGGGGAAAGATACATTTGTTGCAATCTTACACTGAGGAGTAATTGGTGCTTCAGAACAGGAAAAATAAACATATAGAGAGCTTCCAGGACAGTTGTAGTAACATATTTATTCCTTATAACATCGCTGGTGTTACCAAGCTTGCCTTATATAAGGAGAGAGCGGTGGAAATCCTCCCGTACACAAAGTATAACAGCAGGTATACATTATTCTGTTCTCAAATCTCCACCATATTTGGGGATTGAATTCACGTGACTGCTTCAGGGAACCAAGAAGCTTCTTATAACCAGTTCTGTAACAATGCCGAGCCTGCTTTGGGGGGCACAGTGGTATAAAGGGGCTGCTCTGGGGGGGCACAGTGGTATAAAGGGGCTGCTCTGGGGGCACAGCGGTATAAAGGGGCTGCTCTGGGGGACACAGTGGTATAAAGGGGCTGCTCTGGGGGGCACAGTGGTATAAAGGGGCTGCTCTGGGGGGCACAGTGGTATAAAGGGGCTGCTCTGGGGGGCACAGTGGTATAAAGGGGCTGCTTTGGGGGGCACAGTGGTATAAAGGGGCTGCTCTGGGGGGCACAGTGGTATAAAGGGGCTGCTCTGGGGGGCACAGTGGTATAAAGGGGCTGCTCTGGGGGGCACAGTGGTATAAAGGGGCTGCTCTGGGGGGCACAGTGGTATAAAGGGGCTGCTCTGGGGGGCACAGTGGTATAAAGGGGCTGCTCTGGGGGGCACAGTGGTATAAAGGGGCTGCTCTGGGGGCACAGTGGTATAAAGGGGCTGCTCTCGGGATCAGTGGTATAAAGGGGCTGCTCTCGGGATCAGTGGTATAAAGGGGCTGCTCTTGGGGGCAGAGTGGTATAAAGGGGCTGCTCTCGAGGACAGAGTGGTATAAAGGGGCTGCTCTCGGGGACACAGTGGTATAAAGGGTCTGCTCTCGGGGGCACAGTGGTATAAAGGGGCTGCTCTTGGGATCACAGCGGTATATAGGGCCTGCTCTTGGGATCACAGCGGTATATAGGGCCTGCTCTTGGGGTCACAGCGGTATATAGGGGCTGCTCTTGGGGTCTCAGCGGTATATAGGGGCTGCTCTTGGGGTTTCAGCGGTATATAGGGGCTACTCTTGGGGTCGCAGCGGTATATAGGGGCTGCTTTTGGGGTCACAGCAGTATATAGGGGCTGCACTTTGGGTCACAGCGGTATATAGGGGCTGCTCTTGGGATCACAGTGATATATAGGGGCTGCTCTTGGGATCACAGTGATATATAGGGGCTGCTCTTGGGGTCACAGTGATATATAGGGGCTGCTCTTGGGATCACAGTGATATATAGGGGCTGCTCTTGGGGTCACAGCGATATATAGGGGCTGCTCTTGGGGTCACAGCGATATATAGGGGCTGCACACAGTCTCCTAGAGATGGTGATAATGAGACCTGAACTCTCTATGTGTTCCCGGGAAGACCCCGCACTCATTCTGATGAGACTCCTTTGGTAATAAATAAATAAATTCTACATAGTAGAATCTAAATGCATAGGAGGTTACAAAATACTAGGGGCAGATCGCCTCTTCTCGATCAATCAACCTTGAGATGCTTCGGGTTGTTCACTTTTAAATGTATATGTTAATTAAGTTTACTGTCTATAAACAACCATGTGATGTGAATGTACCCCTGTCAGAAAACAATAAAAATGTTTGAAATAAATAGAGAGAAATGTTGCAGCAAAACATGAATGAACCCTGAGTAACCCCAAATTCGGCAGCGGGTGTTGAGTTGCAGTAGTAGAATTACAGCAGATTGGGGGAATCAGGTTAACCGCCCTGAATATCTCACTTTTCCTGCTCTTGCCCTCACAGCCAGTCCATGAATTCCCTGGATAATTATTTTACCTCCATCTCGTCTTCTTTCAGCCTCTATGATCCTGGAAAATGCCAAGATAGTGTGCACGGATGCACCAGGAAAAGGGGCCTATGCTTCCTGCCCAGCAGGTAAGTGGTGTCAACAAAACAGAACAACGCGCAAAACGCTCATCGTGAAGTAGTAAAAAACAGTGTTTATAATATAAGTGGTTCAAGGTTAAGCGGACATCCGGTTAGAATTAAACAGGCACATGAAGCTACACCGTAGCTGTTACCAATAACTGCGACCGGAAACGATCTCACTTCCTCTCCCACACGAGCAGCTGGGGTAAAGCAGCAGCCACAGTATCAGTGTGTAAATGTGTTGACACAGTCTCTGAGTCCAGCTTATTGCGTCAGTGCGCCCGGTGGAGCTAAAAGAGTAACCGGCTCAATCCTGTGAGGCAGCGTGCATCGTCCTGTCTCCACACCTCACTGCGCGTCCGCGTAGGTTGATGACGTCACGGCGCATGCGCCGAAGGAGGCAAATCGATCTTGTAGCTTAAAGTATGCGATTCAAAGGCACAAGGTACTTATGAACCTCAGAACTCAAATAGATAAGAATAAAAGGTTGAGTGGTATCTTTCCAACGCGTTTCGTAGCTCTACAGGCCACTTCTTCAGGGAACCTTCCATGTACACTTCCACAGAGGTTTATTTTCTTTTGCGCACTTGTTTGTTTTTATGTAAGTGGTGTCAAGTCTGAAAGTTATGGGTGCAGCCTGGACAAAGTGCAGCTATAGCAGAGTTGGGGGGCTGGGTATAACAGTCGGTGGGTTGGGCGAGGCGCAGGTGGTGGGTTGGGTGAGGCTGTGGGTTGGGCGAGGCGCCGTCGGTGGGGTGGGCGAGGTGCCGTCGGTGGGGTGGTCGAGGCGGTGGGTTGGGCGAGGTGCCGTCGGTGGGGTGGGCGAGGCGGTGGGTTGGGCGAGGTGCCGTCGGTGGGGTGGGCGAGGCGGTGGGTTGGGCGAGGTGCCGTCGGTGGGTTGGGCGTGGTGCCGAAGGTGGGTTGGGCGTGGCTCAGTCGGTGGGTTGGGTGAGGTGCAGTAGGTTGGGGCGAGGCGCCGTCGGTGGGTTGGGTGAGGCACCATCGGTGGGTTGGGCGCGGCTCAGTCGGTGGGTTGGGCGAGGCGCAGTCGGTGGGTTGGGCGCGGCGCCGTCGGTGGGTTTTGCACGGCTCAGTCAGTGGGTTGGGCGAGGAGCAGTCGGTGGGTTGGGCGCGGCTCAGTCGGTGGGTTGGGCGCGGCTCAGTCGGTGGGTTGGGCGCGGCTCAGTCGGTGGGTTGGGCGCGGCTCAGTCGGTGGGTTTTGCGCGGCTCAGTCGGTGGGTTGGGCGAGGCGCAGTCGGTGGGTTGGGCGCAGTCGGTGGGTTGGGCGCGGCTCAGTCGGTGGGTTGGGTGCGGCTCAGTCGGTGGGTTGGGCGAGGCGCAGTCGGTGGGTTGGGTGCGGCTCAGTCGGTGGGTTGGGCGAGGCGCAGTCGGTGGGTTGGGCGAGGCGCCGTCGGTGGGTTTTGCGCGGCTCAGTCGGTGGGTTGGGCGCGGCTCAGTCGGTGGGTTGGGCGAGGCGCAGTCGGTGGGTTGGGCGCGGCTCAGTCGGTGGGTTGGGTGAGGCGCAGTCGGTGGGTTGGGCGAGGCGCAGTCGGTGGGTTGGGCGGGGCGCAGTCGGTGGGTTGGGCGGGGCGCAGTCGGTGGGTTTTGCACGGCTCAGTCGGTGGGTTGGGTGAGGCGCAGTCGGTGGGTTGGGCGGGGCGCAGTCGGTGGGTTGGGCGGGGCGCAGTCGGTGGGTTTTGCACGGCTCAGTCGGTGGGTTGGGTGAGGCGCAGTCGGTGGGTTGGGCGGGGCGCAGTTGGTGGGTTGGGCGGGGCGCAGTCGGTGGGTTGCGTACAGACATTTCCTGTATAGAGGTAACAAGAACCGTGCATGTTGACATTAAAGACGTTTCCTGTATAGAAGTAACAAGAACCGTGCATATTGACATTAAAGCCTTGTATGTTTCATCTCCCTGCAGGATATACCACGGTCTCCTGTGCCTGTGGGTCGGCCTGTGGCTCGTGGGACATCCAGTCCCAAACCACGTGTCACTGTCAGTGTGCAGGCATGGACTGGACCACAGCCCGGTGCTGTAAGATAGCTTCAAGCAGTAATTAGATTGCACGCTCTTTGTGGCAGGGTTTTCATTGCCGTATGTCGTCAGTTTCTTCGTGTTATTATACACTGCGTTTTGTACCGTATTTTCCCTGTATTGTAAGCGCTGTCTACACAGCCGGCGCTATACAAGTAAAATGATATATACATAAATAACCATGTACTCTATTATTTGTCATCTTATAACTCTGTGCCCTGGACATGCGTGAGAGCGAGAGGTAACTCTCACTGTATTACTGCCTGTAATACGTTATAACTCTGTGCCCAGGACATGCGTGAGATCGAGAGGTAACTCTCACTGTATTACTGCCTGTAACACATGTTATAACTCTGTGCCCAGGACATGCGTGAGAACGAGAGGTAACTCTCACTGTATTACTTCCTGTAACACACGTTATAACTCTGTGCCCAGGACATGCGTGAGAACGAGAGGTAACTCTCACTGTATTACTGCCTGTAACACATGTTATATCTCTGTGCCCAGGACATGCGTGAGAACGAGAGGTAACTCTCACTGTATTACTGCCTGTAACACATTATAACTCTGTGCCCAGGACATGCGTGAGAACGAGAGGTAACTCTCACTGTATTACTGCGTGTAACACATGTTATAACTCTGTACCCAGGACATGCGTGAGACGAGAGGTAACTCTCACTGTATTACTGCCTGTAACACATGTTATAACTCTGTGCCCAGGACATGCGTGAGAACGAGAGGTAACTCTCACTGTATTACTGCCTGTAACACATGTTATAACTCTGTGCCCAGGACATGCGTGAGAACGAGAGGTAACTCTCACTGTATTACTGCCTGTAACACATTATAACTCTGTGCCCAGGACATGCGTGAGAACGAGAGGTAACTCTCACTGTATTACTGCCTGTAACACATTATAACTCTGTGCCCAGGACATGCGTGAGAACGAGAGGTAACTCTCACTGTATTACTTCCTGTAACACACGTTATAACTCTGTGCCCAGGACATGCGTGAGATCGAGAGGTAACTCTCACTGTATTACTGCCAGTAACACGTTATAACTCTGTGCCCAGGACATGCGTGAGAACGGGAGGTAACTCTCACTGTATTACTGCCTGTAACACGTTATAACTCTGTGCCCAGGACATGCGTGAGAACGAGAGGTAACTCTCACTGTATTACTGCCTGTAACACGTTATAACTCTGTGCGCAGGACATGCGTGAGAACGAGAGGTAACTCTCACTGTATTACTGCCTGTAACACGTTGTAACTCTGTGCCCAGGACATGCGTGAGAACGAGAGGTAACTCTCACTGTATTACTGCCTGTAACACGTTATAACTCTGTGCCCAGGACATGCGTGAGAACGAGCGGTAACTCTCACTGTATTACTTCCTGTAACACACGTTGTAACTCTGTGCCCAGGACATGCGTGAGAGCGAGAGGTAACTCTCACTGTATTACTGCCTGTAACACACGTTATAACTCTGTGCCCAGGACATGCGTGCGAACGAGAGGTAACTCTCACTGTATTACTGCCTGTAACACGTTATAACTCTGTGCCCAGGACATGCGTGAGAACGAGAGGTAACTCTCACTGTATTACTGCCTGTAACACATTATAACTCTGTGCCCAGGACATGCATGAGAACGAGAGGTAACGCTCACTGTATTACTTCCTGTAACACATGTTATAACTCTGTGCCCAGGACATGCGTGAGAACGAGAGGTAACTCTCACTGTATTACTGCCTGTAACACACGTTATAACTCTGTGCCCAGGACATGCGTGAGAACGAGAGGTAACTCTCACTGTATTACTGCCTGTAACACGTTATAACTCTGTGCCCAGGACATGCGTGAGAACGAGAGGTAACTCTCACTGTATTACTGCCAGTAACACGTTATAACTCTGTGCCCAGTGCTGCCGCCTTCTCAGAAATGCCCCTTCATGGTCTGCAGTAAATCTCTGTTTCCCAATGCAATAATATTTGCAGTAAATTCAGCCCACATTGCGGTATTTTGGAGGGCCCCATTCTCTGGCATTGGTGTCCTACTGCCCCCTCATAGTGATAATATCAAACTCTAAATATCCTTTAATTACTTTATTCCTATACTTAACCCCCAGATTGTATTTCCTAATATCTAACCACCAGGCGCGTACAGTATGAATCAAAGTCTCAGAGACTCTAGCGCCAGAGAACCAGCACAACCTGTATGAAAGGAAACAGACACGACTGTACATGGGATTCATTCTTGTCCCCGTTTTGCAGCACGAAGATGCTACATTACATAACCTTCAGTGTCCCCAATCCCTACAGAACCAAACTCATCCTGAGTCTGTTACCTGGAAAGGGTGACCCCACAGATATGTTTCTGATAGTGATGTTACAGGATATGCCGACTGATAAGATCATGCACAAAACACACGTGGAATGAGATCTTCTATTAGTCCTTTAAAGATTCCAAAAACCCACTGAGGAACCCTGGACCAGAACCACTACCAGATCTGCAGATGGTTGTATAAGAGTAAAATGTGAGGGGATATTTAGGGAACTGAACCGGCCCCCCCGTTTAGCGACAATGACCACCAGGAAGTCGCGGTTAAATAAGCCCTGCCCATTCGCCATGCCCAGCAACCTCAGGGCTTTACCGAACCATAGAGTCCTGTCTGGCAAGGATAAAGCACACTTACCCCCCCACAGTCACCACTGTCATGGGAGATCAGGTCTATTAACACCTTTTTATGCCGGGATCATTGATTGAGCAAAGCAAACAGGTAAAATAAATTGTAATTTATTTCAGGAAAAGACACAATGTAACACAATTTACCGGGTAACACACTTACTGGGAACGGGGCTAACGAATAAATCTATCCTTTAAACGAAATTCTCAAAAATGACCTCTGTATGAGCCCTTTCCACTGACCGGGAGGTACTCATGAAAGTCCTGGAACTGATTTCGACACGCAATGCCAGACGCGCCCGCTACGTTCTCAATAGCGGGACTTACAAAATTTTCTGAGTTGAAGCCGACTCGCATCTATTCAGTACAGATCATCTTTGAATTTGCCGCTGTTTGTTAATCCCACAATTCATTTACAGGTTACCAGTACATATACCTATTACATATAACTCTTTAATAAAACATACTGTGTCCTGTCTTCTGTGTGATACAAAGATGTATAAGTCCCTGTTCTGGTGTCAGGGATGGAGTGAGGATATATGTTGCCTACACTCACTAGCCTCATTCTTGCCGCATTTTAGAAATACTTGTAAAAGTTTTACACACAAGAAACCACTCTCAGCTTTATCACATTGCTGGAGCTCCCCCTGAACCCCTATACCAGGTTCAGGGTACCTTGGCATGTATCTGGGTACCCCTCCTTATACTAGGGACCCGTCCTTTATATTAGGAACCCTGTGTATGGTTGCAGGTTGTGACGTCTCAGTCCCAGCGTTGGATCTTTTGTCCAGATCAAAGGCAGGAAACACTGTATTTTCTAAGCAGGGGTTTATTTACAGGGTACAAAGCAGGTACAGGGTTAACTCATAACACAAAACAGAAACAAAAGACCTAACTCCTTCCAGGAGTACTGACTAATACTGCTTAGTCCCTAACTAGTTGTGGGAGAACTAAACTCTTTCCCCACTTTACCCAGTGTACCTGCAGCAGGTCCCCTTTCAGTCTCTCACAGGGCTGTCTGTGTGTGCCTTCCTAGATCAGTCTAGCAGCAGCGTCTCTCACCCTCTCTGTATAACTCTCAACAGCGTGTGTCTGGCAGCATGGGGGGGGGGGGGGGGGGGGAATCTCTGTATCACTTCCTGACTATACAGACTAGGCTAATTAGCTCATTAACTCTCAGCTGAACAGACCTTTCCAAGAGGATTAACTCTATGAGAGCTGTAAAGTCCCACAACTGCCCCATTCTAACCCTTAGAGGGCAGTGACGGCATCACAAGGTATACATTAACCCCGTCATGCCCGTTTACTTTGTCTGGAAGATGCTGCAGCAGGAATCCTGGCGGTGAGTCGTAATAGCGCTTTCAGAGTCAGAGTCTGACCGGAGCAATGGGCTTGGCTGTATCCGAGAATCTCACGAGATTCACGGATTCAACTCCTGGGGTACCCCATAACTCCGGAACCCCGATACATACAGTAGCCACATTCTGTAAAGACTTTCTCTGGCAAATCCACCCTGTAACCTACAGCCTAGAGATCTCCCGGTCCCAGCACCACGAGAAAGGCAAAACACACAGAAATCTTTAATGTCGCATAATTTGCACACAGTCACAGTAATGCATTTAGGATATCTGGGTCCAAGAGCTGACACTCTAGGACCTCATCACACGGATCAGGGGTAACCAAGTGGGCTGAACCTTTATTAGTGAGCCTGGTTAACCCCTTCACCGTTACAACCACCAACGGGGCTATTTAACCACCTAAAACCATCACTGCACTGCCAGACCCGCAAGAACCCGTACCAGCTGCCCCCAGAATCAGGATGTTAAATAAATCTATCCCGATGTCAGAGAGATGTACTCCTCATTAGCTGTGAGAATTGGGCCCAAGGTACCGAAAGCAGATGAACCCTACCTACTCACCACTAAATACCTCTACTAGGCAATTACTGCACCCACGGACCATCAGAAACCATCAGAAAAATGGTGCCCAAGGGCAGGCCATCGTAACAACAGCCTCTGCCCAAGGCAGACCGCACTACCCGGGCAAGAACTGACCCTCCGGGGGCCCATCACCTACTGCTGGAGGCTGCAACCTGCCCAAGCATGCGCCCCCTTTGACACCCATATGACCCTTTGCATTGCTCTGCAGCACTAACGCACAGAGCCGCAAAACTTTCTCACCCCTGGGACCAAGCAGGAACTCATTTCCGTTTCATCCGGTGGCTGCAGGAAGGCCGGTGACTGCGAGGGGAGGGCGGGGTGTGGTTGCTGCAGGAGGGCCGGTGACTGCAGGAGGGCCGGTGACTGCAGGAGGGCCGGTGACTGCGGGGGGCCCAGCTACCAGACAGAGCAGTTGTCGCCGGGCCCCAGCACTCCCCAAGCTGCGAGGACTTTCCCTCACTCTGTCCCACACTGGGCCCTCTGACGTTAGCCTGGCCCTCCCACTCATGCAAGCACGCTCCAGAAGCTGGCACAAGCTTACTTCCGGCGCGCCAAAGTCAGATAGGCCAATCGCGCACCTGTGTCGGAAGCTCGCGTGGGACAGGCAGAGGAAGAGGCCTGCAGCTTGGGGAGAGCCAGGGACTGGCGTCAAATGCTTTTTCCGGCCACCGGGCCCCCCGCAGTCACCGGGCACAGGACACTTGTACCGGCTGTCCCCCCCTGTCGGCGGCGCTGTTTGTAGCACAAACTACTCGCTTAAGCGCAAAGCCTAGAATACCAGCGCAATAACTCCATTAAGTCCCCAAAATAAGATGCACATACCTGAAAGACTATAACGGTGCTTGCCTCAGATCAAGAAGCAGTGAGGACGGGGTCACAATCCAAGGTCAGCAACAGGGAATCAAGAGAACAAAAAGACAGGGAATACGGAGCAACAACAAAGCTGTGACAGCTACAAACACCGGAACCTTGCTCAGCAACTTCCTGCAGGAAGTTGTAACAGGGGAGTTATCCTTGTTCAGGTAATGTGCCTCTAATCCAGCAGTGTAGTGGTTAACTCCTGGTAGTCAATTATCCAACACCACCTGCCTGATTAGCTTCTAAGAAAAGCCTGTCTTTTGAGACAGGAAGGGAGATTGTCCTTGACTCTCACAACTTGTGAGACTGAGCATGGGGACACTTGTCTTGAGCCCTGCCAGAAGAAACAGCAGAGCTGCTTTCAAGACACAGGGGAAACTTCTAAACCTGAATGCTGACAAACCCTGAAGAAAAGGTAGCAAACAGGAACAGAGAAGATTTTCCCTCCAAACCACTAGGAACAGATAAGACTTTCATTTATAAGACTTTTTTTTACATCTGTTCATTTCATGATATATGCCTGGGGGCTGGGAGACATGCTTATCTAAAGGGAGTTGTGGACTGCATAGGATTTCACTAGAAATACTGCCAAGTGAATTGAAGCTTTGTTTACCCCTTGTTTGGATGGTTTCCTGATGTTAAGGAAACGGGCGCAATAAAAGCCTTATTTAATTTCCCCATAACCAGTCTCCCTTGCATACCTCTGTGAGCGTCCACCTACATATGGTGTCAGAACTGGGATGAGAGGTGGTTCTTCAAGTTAGAAGGAACCCGGAGTTTGGCTGTGAATTTTTTATGCTTTTTGCCTACAAACAGTCTGAGCAACATAAACAAAAAAATCTCATGCAGCAGAGACCAGAGTTAAAGTAATACACACCCAGGCAGGAAACTTACACTGCACTGAAACTTACAAAACCACAGAGGGACTCTTTTCCCCAATCCCAAGAGGAGAGAGAGAGAGACTGCTGAAGCAGGTAAACCTTATTTGCCTATCACAATGAAGTGTAATATGGTCATTGAAATAGGGGGTTTGCCTTCCAGCCGTAGTCAGGGTTCAAGAAGTGAGTTAGCCCTTAAAAGGGATAGGCGTTTGTTGTTTTCAAATGTTTTGCTGAAGCAGTGAATACAGATGGTGACACACGAGCGGTACTGATTTTGCAAGTAAAGGCTGCCACACCGCATAGGACTACCAGTTGTGAATGGAGTATATGCAGAAAAGTGTGAAAATTGATGCAAGACTGTGCTGAAGCAGGGGAATTTTCAGTAAACAAGTGCTGAGGGTAAAATTGCCTACTAGAAAAAAAGGAATTGCTGAGCTGCGTAAAAGGTATCCCAAAGTGTGAAGAGTGAATGTCATAATAACCAAAGTTGAGACTGAACTCAAGCAGAAAATCACATTATTTGGCTGAAGCAGAGAGATTGAACCTAGCAAGTAAATGGTGTAAAGGAAACAGAAGATTTTACCTAGCAACTGCACATCCAGCATACCTAATGAGAGAATAACCTAGCAAGTAAATGGTGTAAAGCAAATAGACGTTTTTACCTAACAACTGCACATCCAGTATACCTGATGAGAGAAAATGCGTGCACAGTACTGCTGATATTGTAAACTTACCCAAGAAAGAAAAAGTCTACAAAGATGCCTGTGAGAGCTACGACCTCTACAAGCAAAATATGCCCATCTGTAGGACTACCACAATTGGGGCTTCTAGCAAATACAGTGGCAACAGCTACAGTAGCGTCTCCTGAGGTCAGGAAGAAAACTACACCTGAGAGCCCCAAAATGGAGGACAAGATGAAGCGTTCTTGTAATGAACATTACCCCACAGAAGAGTGGCCCTTCCAGTCCAATAAGGAGGAAGACATCTCTTACGGGGAACCTGAACCGAGTCAGACCCACAAAAAAGAGCGGGAGCAGCAGATCACCCAATATTTCTGTCAGCTAAAGCAACTGCAAGAAAAGCCTGGCGTACACAATGAAGCTGCTAAAGTATCAAATAAAGAAGGAGACCCCAGTATTCCTGATGGGACGGAGTCATCCAAAACAAAAAGGCGGAAAAAGAAAAAGAAAAGCAGTTCTTCACTTACCGTGGAAGGAACAGACACGTCCGCAGATCCTGTGGAGGAAAAGGGGGACCGAGTTGCCCTGCAGCCTAGAGAAAATGGAGAATTCGTCCTGCGGTTAATCGAATATCCAGAGGGCCCAAGGCAGAAGTCGTGTACCCCAAAGAAGTGTCAGTCCGGTGCCAACAGTGAGGAACCCTCAACCAACCATCCCAGGGAAGTGGAGCCGGAACCAGTGAATGACGATCCCTTGACCAGCCCTGAAGATGCCCTGAAAAATGCCAGGCATGACTGTGATATGCTCCGTGAAGAATTGAAACAAAAGAAAGATGGTTACACAGAGCTCTGTCACATCCCCAGCACATAGCGTGTAACCGTGCCATACTCTGTCACATCCCCAGCACATAGCGTGTAACCGTGCCGGGCTCTGTCACATCCCCAGCACATAGTGTGTAACCGTGCCATACTCTGTCACATCCCCAGCACATAGCGTGTAACCGTGCCATACTCTGTCACATCCCCAGCACATAGCGTGTAACCGTGCCATACTCTGTCACATCCCCAGCACATAGCGTGTAACCGTGCCAGACACTGTCACATCCCCAGCACATAGCGTGTAACGGTGCCGGGCTCTGTCACATTCCCAGCACATAGCGTGTAACGGTGCCGGCTCTGTCACATCCCCAGCACATAGCGTGTAACCGTTCCGGGCTCTGTCAAATCCCCAGCACATAGTGTGTAACGGTGCCATACTCTGTCACATCCCCAGCACATAGCGTGTAACCGTGCCATACTCTGTCACATCCCCAGCACATAGCGTGTAACCGTGCCGGGCTCTGTCACATCCCCAGCACATAGCGTGTAACGGTGCCATACTCTCTCACATCCCCAGCACATAGCGTGTAACCGTGCCGGACACTGTCACATCCCCAGCACATAGCGTGTAACCGTGCCAGACACTGTCACATCCCCAGCACATAGCGTGTAACGGTGCCGGGCTCTGTCACATTCCCAGCACATAGCGTGTAACGGTGCCGGCTCTGTCACATCCCCAGCACATAGCGTGTAACCGTTCCGGGCTCTGTCAAATCCCCAGCACATAGCGTGTAACCGTGCCATACTCTGTCACATCCCCAGCACATAGCGTGTAACCGTGCCGGACACTGTCACATCCCCAGCACATAGCGTGTAACCGTGCCGGGCTCTGTCACATCCCCAGCACATAGCGTGTAACTGTGCCAGGCTCTGTCACATCCCAAGCACATAGCGTGTAACCGTGCCGGACACTGTCACATCCCCAGCACATAGCGTGTAACTGTGCCGGACACTGTCCCATCCCCAGCACATAGCGTGTAACTGTGCCGGACACTGTCCCATCCCAAGCACATAGCGTGTAACTGTCGGACACTGTCACATCCCCAGCACATAGCGTGTAACCGTGCCGGGCTCTGTCACATCCCCAGCACAAAGCGTGTAACCGTGCCGGGCTCTGTCACATCCCCAGCACATAGCGTGTAACCGTGCCGGGCTCTGTCACATCCCCAGAACATAGCGTGTAACCGTTCCGGGCTCTGTCACATCCCCAGCATATAACGTGTAACCGTGCTGGGCTCTGTCACATCCTCAGCACATAGCGTGTAACCGTGCCGGGCTCTGTCACATCCCCAGCACATAGCGTGTAACCGTGCCGGACACTGTCACATCCCCAGCACATAGCGTGTAACCGTGCCGGGCTCTGTCACATCCCCAGCACATAGCGTGTAACGGTGCCGGGCTCTGTCACATCCCCAGCACATAGCGTGTAACGGTGCCGGGCTCTGTCACATCCCCAGCACATAGCGTGTAACCGTGCCGGGCTCTGTCACATCCCCAGCACATAGCGTGTAACGGTGCCGGGCTCTGTCACATCCCCAGCACATAGCGTGTAACCATGCCAGGCTCTGTCACAACCCCAGCACATAGCGTGTAACAGTGCCGGGCTGTGTCACATCCCCAGCACATAGCGTGTAACCGTGCCATACTCTGTCACATCCCCAGCACATAGCGTGTAACCATGCCGGGCTCTGTCACATCCCCAGCACATAGCGTGTAACGGTGCCGGGCTCTGTCACATCCCCAGCACATAGCGTGTAACCGTGCCGGGCTCTGTCACATCCCCAGCACATAGCGTGTAACAGTGCCGGACACTGTCACATCCCCAGCACATAGCGTGCAACGGTGCCGGACACTGTGACATCCCCAGCACATAGCGTGTAACGGTGCCGGGCTCTGTCACATCCCCAGCACATAGCATGTAACGGTGCCGGGCTCTGTCACATCCCCAGCACATAGCGTGCAACGGTGCCGGACACTGTCACATCCCCAGCACATAGCGTGTAACGGTGCCAAGCTCTGTCACATCCCCAGCACATAGCGTGTAACCGTGCCGGGCTCTGTCACATCCCCAGCACATAGCGTGTAACCGTGCCGGGCTCTGTCACATCCCCAGCACATAGCGTGTAACGGTGCCGGGCTCTGTCACATCCCCAGCACACAGCGTGTAACCGTGCCGGGCTCTGTCACATCCCCAGCACATAGCGTGTAACGGTGCCGGGCTCTGTCACATCCCCAGCACATAGCGTGTAACGGTGCCGGGCTCTGTCATATCCCCAGCACATAGCATGTAACCGTGCCGGGCTCTGTCACATCCCCAGCACATAATGTGTAACCGTGCCGGGCTCTGTCACATCCCCAGCACATAGCGTGTAACGGTGCCAGGCCCTGTCACATCCCCAGCACATAACGTGTAACCGTGCTGGGCACTGTCACATCCCCAGCAAATAGCGTGTAATGGTGCCGGACACTGTCACATCCCAAGCACATAGCGTGTAACCGTGCTGGGCCCTGTCACATCCCCAGCACATAGCGTGTGACGGTGCCGGACACTGTCACATCCCCAGCACATAGCGTGTAATGGTGCCGGGCTCTGTCACATCCCCAGCACATAGCATGTAACCGTGCCGGGCTCTGTCACATTCCCAGCACTTAGCGTGTAATGGTGCCGGGCACTGTCACATTCCCAGCACATAGCGTGTAACCGTTCCGGGCTCTGTCACATCCCCAGCACATAGCATGTAACCGTGCCGGGCTCTGTCACATTCCCAGCACTTAGCGTGTAATGGTGCCGGGCACTGTCACATTCCCAGCACATAGCGTGTAACCGTTCCGGGCTATGTCACATCCCCAGCACATAGCGTGTAACCGTGCCATACTCTGTCACATCCCCAGCACATAGCGTGTAACCGTGCCGGGCTCTGTCAAATCCCCAGCACATAGCGTGTAACCGTTCCGGGCTCTGTCACATCCCCAGCACATAGCGTGTAACCATGCCATACTCTGTCACATCCCCAGCACATAGCGTGTAACCATGCCATACTCTGTCACATCCCCAGCACATAGCGTGTAACCGTGCCGGACACTGTCACATCCCCAGCACATAGCGTGTAACGGTGCCGGGCTCTGTCACATTCCCAGCACATAGCGTGTAACGGTGCCGGCTCTGTCACATCCCCAGCACATAGCATGTAACCGTGCCGGGCTCTGTCACATTCCCAGCACTTAGCGTGTAATGGTGCCGGGCACTGTCACATTCCCAGCACATAGCGTGTAACCGTTCCGGGCTCTGTCACATCCCCAGCACATAGCATGTAACCGTGCCGGGCTCTGTCACATTCCCAGCACTTAGCGTGTAATGGTGCCGGGCACTGTCACATTCCCAGCACATAGCATGTAACCGTTCCGGGCTATGTCACATCCCCAGCACATAGCGTGTAACCGTGCCATACTCTGTCACATCCCCAGCACATAGCGTGTAACCATGCCATACTCTGTCACATCCCCAGCACATAGCGTGTAACCGTGCCGGACACTGTCACATCCCCAGCACATAGCGTGTAACGGTGCCGGGCTCTGTCACATTCCCAGCACATAGCGTGTAACGGTGCCGGCTCTGTCACATCCCCAGCACATAGCGTGTAACCGTTCCGGGCTCTGTCAAATCCCCAGCACATAGCGTGTAACCGTGCCATACTCTGTCACATCCCCAGCACATAGCGTGTAACCGTGCCGGGCTCTGTCACATCCCCAGCACATAGCGTGTAACGGTGCCATACTCTCTCACATCCCCAGCACATAGCGTGTAACCGTGCCGGACACTGTCACATCCCCAGCACATAGCGTGTAACCGTGCCGGACACTGTCACATCCCCAGCACATAGCGTGTAACGGTGCCGGGCTCTGTCACATTCCCAGCACATAGCGTGTAACGGTGCCGGCTCTGTCACATCCCCAGCACATAGCGTGTAACCGTTCCGGGTTCTGTCAAATCCCCAGCACATAGCGTGTAACCGTGCCATACTCTGTCACATCCCCAGCACATAGCGTGTAACCGTGCCGGACACTGTCACATCCCCAGCACATAGCGTGTAACCGTGCCGGGCTCTGTCACATCCCCAGCACATAGCGTGTAACTGTGCCAGGCTCTGTCACATCCCCAGCACATAGCGTGTAACCGTGCCGGACACTGTCACATCCCCAGCATATAGCGTGTAACTGTGCCGGACACTGTCCCATCCCCAGCACATAGCGTGTAACTGTGCCGGACACTGTCCCATCCCCAGCACATAGCGTGTAACTGTGTCGGACACTGTCACATCCCCAGCACATAGCGTGTAACCGTGCCGGGCTCTGTCACATCCCCAGCACATAGCGTGTAACCGTGCCGGGCTCTGTCACATCCCCAGCACATAGCGTGTAACCGTGCCGGGCTCTGTCACATCCCCAAAACATAGCGTGTAACCGTTCCGGGCTCTGTCACATCCCCAGCATATAACGTGTAACCGTGCTGGGCTCTGTCACATCCTCAGCACATAGCGTGTAACCGTGCCGGGCTCTGTCACATCCCCAGCAGATAGTGTGTAACTGTGCCGGGCTCTGTCACATCTCCAGCACATAGCGTGTAACCGTGCCGGACACTGTCACATCCCCAGCACATAGCGTGTAACGTTGCCGGGCTCTGTCACATCCCCAGCACATAGCGTGTAACGGTGCCGGGCTCTGTCACATCCCCAGCACATAGCGTGTGACCATGCCGGACACTGTCACATCCCCAGCACATACTGTAGCGTATAACTGTGTCGGACACTGTTACATCCCCAGCACATAGCGTGTAACCGTGCCGGGCTCTGTCACATCCCCAGCACATAGCGTGTAACGGTGCCGGGCTCTGTCACATCCCCAGCACATAGCGTGTAACCGTGCCGGGCTCTGTCACATCCCCAGCACATAGCGTGTAACGGTGCCGGGCTCTGTCACATCCCCAGCACATAGCGTGTAACCATGCCAGGCTCTGTCACATCCCCAGCACATAGCGTGTAACAGTGCCGGGCTGTGTCACATCCCCAGCACATAGCGTGTAACCGTGCCATACTCTGTCACATCCCCAGCACATAGCGTGTAACCATGCCGGGCTCTGTCACATCCCCAGCACATAGCGTGTAACGGTGCCGGGCTCTGTCACATCCCCAACACATAGCGTGTAACCGTGCCGGGCTCTGTCACATCCCCAGCACATAGCGTGTAACAGTGCCGGACACTGTCACATCCCCAGCACATAGCGTGTAACGGTGCCGGGCTCTGTCACATCCCCAGCACATAGCATGTAACGGTGCCGGGCTCTGTCACATCCCCAGCACATAGCGTGCAACGGTGCCGGACACTGTCACATCCCCAGCACATAGCGTGTAACGGTGCCAAGCTCTGTCACATCCCCAGCACATAGCGTGTAACCGTGCCGGGCTCTGTCACATCCCCAGCACATAGCGTGTAACCGTGCCGGGCTCTGTCACATCCCCAGCACATAGCGTGTAACGGTGCCGGGCTCTGTCACATCCCCAGCACACAGCGTGTAACCGTGCCGGGCTCTGTCACATCCCCAGCACATAGCGTGTAACGGTGCCGGGCTCTGTCACATCCCCAGCACATAGCGTGTAACGGTGCCGGGCTCTGTCATATCCCCAGCACATAGCATGTAACCGTGCCGGGCTCTGTCACATCCCCAGCACATAGTGTGTAACCGTGCCGGGCTCTGTCACATCCCCAGCACATAGCGTGTAACGGTGCCAGGCCCTGTCACATCCCCAGCACATAACGTGTAACCGTGCTGGGCACTGTCACATCCCCAGCAAATAGCGTGTAACGGTGCCGGACACTGTCACATCCCAAGCACATAGCGTGTAACCGTGCTGGGCCCTGTCACATCCCCAGCACATAGCGTGTGACGGTGCCGGACACTGTCACATCCCCAGCACATAGCGTGTAATGGTGCCGGGCTCTGTCACATCCCCAGCACATAGCATGTAACCGTGCCGGGCTCTGTCACATTCCCAGCACTTAGCGTGTAATGGTGCCGGGCACTGTCAAATTCCCAGCACATAGCGTGTAACCGTTCCGGGCTCTGTCACATCCCCAGCACATAACATGTAACCGTGCCGGGCTCTGTCACATTCCCAGCACTTAGCGTGTAATGGTGCCGGGCACTGTCACATTCCCAGCACATAGCGTGTAACCGTTCCGGGCTATGTCACATCCCCAGCACATAGCGTGTAACCGTGCCATACTCTGTCACATCCCCAGCACATAGCGTGTAACCGTGCCGGGCTCTGTCAAATCCCCAGCACATAGCGTGTAACTGTGCCATACTCTGTCACATCCCCAGCATATAACGTGTAACCGTTCCGGGCTCTGTCACATCCCCAGCACATAGCGTGTAACTGTGCCATACTCTGTCACATCCCCAGCATATAACGTGTAACCGTGCCATACTCTGTCACATCCCCAGCACATAGCGTGTAACCGTTCCGGGCTATGTCACATCCCCAGCACATAGCGTGTAACCGTGCCATACTCTGTCACATCCCCAGCATATAACGTGTAACCGTTCCGGGCTCTGTCACATCCCCAGCACATAGCGTGTAACCGTGCCATACTCTGTCACATCCCCAGCACATAGCGTGTAACCATGCCATACTCTGTCACATCCCCAGCACATAGCGTGCAACGGTGCCGGACACTGTCAAATCCCCAGCACATAGCGTGTAACGGTGCCAAGCTCTGTCACATCCCCAGCACATAGCGTGTAACCGTGCCGGGCTCTGTCACATCCCCAGCACATAGCGTGTAACCGTGCCGGGCTCTGTCACATCCCCAGCACATAGCGTGTAACGGTGCCGGGCTCTGTCACATCCCCAGCACACAGCGTGTAACCGTGCCGGGCTCTGTCACATCCCCAGCACATAGCGTGTAACGGTGCCGGGCTCTGTCACATCCCCAGCACATAGCGTGTAACGGTGCCGGGCTCTGTCATATCCCCAGCACATAGCATGTAACCGTGCCGGGCTCTGTCACATCCCCAGCACATAGTGTGTAACCGTGCCGGGCTCTGTCACATCCCCAGCACATAGCGTGTAACGGTGCCGGGCTCTGTCACATCCCCAGCACATAGCGTGTAACGGTGCCGGGCTCTGTCATATCCCCAGCACATAGCATGTAACCGTGCCGGGCTCTGTCACATCCCCAGCACATAGCGTGTAACGGTGCCAGGCCCTGTCACATCCCCAGCACATAACGTGTAACCGTGCTGGGCACTGTCACATCCCCAGCACCTAGCGTGTAACGGTGCCGGGCTCTGTCACATCCCCAGCACATAGCATGTAACGGTGCCGGGCTCTGTCACATCCCCAGCACATAGCGTGCAACGGTGCCGGACACTGTCACATCCCAAGCACATAGCGTGTAACCGTGCTGGGCCCTGTCACATCCCCAGCACATAGCGTGTGACGGTGCCAGACACTGTCACATCCCCAGCACATAGCGTGTAATGGTGCCGGGCTCTGTCACATCCCCAGCACATAGCGTGTAACCGTGCCGGGCTCTGTCACATCCCCAGCACATAGCATGTAACCGTGCCGGGCTCTGTCACATTCCCAGCACATAGCGTGTAACCGTGCCGGGCTCTGTCAAATCCCCAGCACATAGCGTGTAACTGTTCCGGGCTCTGTCACATCCCCAGCAAATAGCGTGTAACGGTGCCGGACACTGTCACATCCCAAGCACATAGCGTGTAACCGTGCTGGGCCCTGTCACATCCCCAGCACATAGCGTGTAATGGTGCCGGGCTCTGTCACATCCCCAGCACATAGCATGTAACCGTGCCGGGCTCTGTCACATTCCCAGCACATATCGTGTAACCGTGCCGGGCTCTGTCAAATCCCCAGCACATAGCGTGTAACCGTGCCGGGCTCTGTCACATCCCCAGCACATAGTGTGTAACCATGCCGGGCTCTGTCACATCCCCAGCACATAGTGTGTAACGGTGCCGGGCTCTGTCACATCCCCAGCACATAGCGTGTAACCGTGCCATACTCTGTCACATCCCCAGCACATAGCGTGTAACCATGCCGGGCTCTGTCACATCCCCAGCACATAGCGTGTAACCATGCCGGGCTCTGTCACATTCCCAGCACATAGCATGTAACGGTGCCGGGCTCTGTCACATCCCAGCATATAACGTGTAACCATGCCGGGCTCTGTCACATCCCCAGCACATAGCGTGTAACTGTGCCATACCCTGTCACATCCCCAGCACATAGCGTGTAACCGTGCCAGGCTCTGTCACATCCCCAGCATATAGCGTGTAACCGTGCCAGGCTCTGTCACATCCCCAGAACATAGCGTGTAACTGTGCCATAATCTGTTACATCCCCAGCACATAGCGTGTAATGGTGCCGGGCTCTGTCACATCCCCAGCACATAGTGTGTAACGGTGCCAGGCTCTGTCACATCCCCAGCACATAGCGTGTAACGGTGCCAGGCTCTGTCACATCCCCAGCACATAGCGTCTAACCATGCCGGACACTGTCACATCCCCAGCACATAGCGTGTAACGGTGCCAGGCTCTGTCACATCCCCAGCACATAGCGTGTAACCGTGCCGGACACTGTCACATCCCCAGCACATAGCATGTAACGGTGCCGGACTCTGTCACATCCCCAGCACATAGCGTGTAACCGGGCCGGGCTCTGTCACATCCCCAGCACATAGCGTGTAACCATGCCGGGCTCTGTCACATCCCCAGCACATAGCGTGTAACCGTGCCATACTCTGTCACATCCCCAGCACATAGCGTGTAACGGTGCCGGGCTCTGTCACATCCCCAGCACATAGCGTGTAACCGTGCCATACTCTGTAACATCCCCAGCACATAGCGTGTAACGGTGCCGGGCTCTGTCACATCCCCAGCACATAGCGTGTAACGGTGCCGTTCTCTGTCACATTCCCAGCACACAGCGTGTTACCGTGCCGGGCTCTGTCACATCCCCAGCACATAGCGTGTAACCGTTCCGGGCTCTGTCACATCCCCAGCACATAGCGTGTAACCATGCCGGGCTCTGTCACATCCCCAGCACATAGCGTGTAACCATGCTGAGCTCTGTCACATCCCCAGCACATAGTGTGTAACTGTGCCGGGCTCTGTCACATCCCCAGCACATAGCGTGTAACCGTGCCGGGCTCTGTCACATCCCCAGCACATAGCGTGTAACCGTGCCGGACACTGTCACATCCCCAGCACATAGCGTGTAACTGTGCCGGGCTCTGCCACATCCCCAGCACATAGCGTATAACCGTGCCGGGCTCTGTCACATCCCCAGCACATAGCGTGTAACTGTGTCGGACACTGTCACATCCCCAGCACATAGCGTGTAACCGTGCCGGGCTCTGTCACATCCCCAGCACATAGCGTGTAACCGTGCCGGGCTCTGTCACATCCCCAGCACATAGCGTGTAACCGTGCCGGGCTCTGTCACATCCCCAGCACATAGCGTGTAACCGTGCCGGGCTCTGTCACATCCCCAGCACATAGCGTGTAACGGTGCCGGGGTCTGTCACATCCCCAGCACATAGCGTGTAACCGTGCCAGACACTGTCCCATCCCCAGCACATAGCGTGTAACCGTGCCGGGCTCTGTCACATCCCCAGCACATAGCGTGTAACCGTACCGGACACTGTCAAATCCCCAGCACATAGCGTGTAACCGTGCCGGGCTCTGTCACATCCCCAGCACATAGCGTGTAACCGTGCCGGACACTGTCACATCCCCAGCACATAGCGTGTAACGGTGCCGGACACTGTCACATCCCCAGCACATAGCGTGTAACCGTGCCGGACACTGTCACATCCCCAGCACATAGCGTATAACTGTGTCGGACACTGTCACATCCCCAGCACAAAGCGTGTAACGGTGCCGGGCTCTGTCACATCCCCAGCACATAGCGTGTAACCATGCCGGGCTCTGTCACATCCCCAGCACATAGCGTGTAACAGTGCCGGGCTGTGTCACATCCCCAGCACATAGCGTGTAACCGTGCCATACTCTGTCACATAACCAGCACATAGCGTGTAACCATGCTGGGCTCTGTCACATCCCCAGCACATAGTGTGTAACGGTGCCTGACACTGTCACATCCCCAGCACATAGTGTGTAACCGTGCCGGGCTCTGTCACATCCCCAGCACATAGCGTGTAACCGTGCCGGGTTCTGTCACATCCCCAGCACATAGCGTGTAACCGTGCCGGACACTGTCACATCCCCAGCACATAGCGTGTAACGGTGCCGGGCTCTGTCACATCCCCAGCACATAGCGTGTAACCGTGCCGGGCTCTGTCACATCCCCAGCACATAGCGTGTAACGGTGCCGGACTCTGTCACATCCCCAGCACATAGCGTGTAACTGTGCCGGGCTCTGTCACATCCCCAGCACATAGCGTGTAACGGTGCCGGACACTGTCACATCCCCAGCAAATAGTGTGTAACGGTGCCGGGCTCTATCACATCCCCAGCACATAGCGTGTAACCATGCCGGGCTCTGTCACATCCCCAGCACATAGCGTGTAACCATGTCGTGCTTTGTCACATCCCCAGCACATAGTGTGTAACGGTGCCGGGCTCTGTCACATCCCCAGCACATAGCGTGTAACGGTGCCGGACCCTGTTACATCCCCAGCACATAGCGTGTAACGGTGCCGGACACTGTCACATCCCCAGCACATAGCGTGTAACAGTGCCGGGCTCTGTCACATCCCCAGCACATAGCGTGTAACTGTGCCGGGCTCTGTCACATCCCCAGCACATAGCGTGTAACTGTGCCGGGCTCTGTCACATCCCCAGCACATAGCGTGTAACCGTGCCGGGCTCTTTCACATCCCCAGCACATAGCATGTAACTGTGCCGGACACTGTCACATCCCCAGCACATAGCGTGTAACCGTGCCGGACACTGTCACATCCCCAGCACATAGCGTGTAACTGTGCCGGACACTGTCACATCCCCAGCACATAGCGTGTAACCGTGCCGGACACTGTCACATCCCCAGCACATAGCGTGTAACCGTGCCGGACACTGTCACATCCCCAGCACATAGCGTGTAACGGTGCCGGGCTCTGTCACATCCCCAGCACATAGCGTGTAACCGTGCCGAACACTGTCACATCCCCAGCACATAGCGTGTAACCGTGTCGGACACTGTCACATCCCCAGCACATAGCGTGTAACCGTGCCGGACACTGTCACATCCCCAGCACATAGCGTGTAACCGTGCCGGGCTCTGTCACATCCCCAGCTCATAGCGTGTAATGGTGCCGGACACTGTCACATCCCCAGCACATAGCGTGTAACCGTGCCGGGCTCTGTCACATCCCCAGCACATAGAGTGTAACGGTGCCGGGCTCTGTCACATCCCCAGCACATAGCGTGTAACTGTGCCGGACACTAGCACATCCCCAGCACATAGCGTGTAACTGTGTCGGACACTGTCACATCCCCAGCACATAGCGTGTAACCGTGCTGGGCTCTGTCACATCCCCAGCACATAGCGTGTAACCGTGCCGGGCTCTGTCACATCCCCAGCACATAGCGTGTAACGGTGCCGGGCTCTGTCACATCCCCAGCACATAGCGTGTAACCGTGCCGGGCTCTGTCACATTCCCAGCACACAGCGTGTAACCGTGCCGGGCTCTGTCACATCCCCAGCACATAGCGTGTAACTGCCAGACACTGTCACATCCCCAGCACATAGCGTGTAACTGTGCCGGACATTGTCACATCCCCAGCACATAGCATGTAACCGTGCCGGACACTGTCACATCCCCAGCACATAGCGTGTAACCGTGCCGGACACTGTCACATCCCCAGCACATAGCGTGTAACGGTGCCGGACACTGTCACATCCCCAGCACATAGCGTGTAACCGTGCCGGACACTGTCACATCCCCAGCACATAGCGTCTAACCGTGCCGGACACTGTCACATCCCCAGCACATAGCGTGTAACCGTGCCGGGCTCTGTCACATCCCCAGCACATAGCGTGTAACTGTGCCGGGCTCTGTCACATCCCCAGCACATAGCGTGTTACCGTGCCGGGATCTGTCACATCCCCAGCACATAGCGTGAAACCGTGCCGGGCTCTGTCACATCCCCAGCACATAGCGTGTAACCGTGCCGGGCTCTGTCACATCCCCAGCACATAGCGTGTAACCGTGCCGGGCTCTGTCAAATCCCCAGCACATAGCGTGTAACCGTGCCGGGCTCTGTCACATCCCCAGCAGATAGCGTGTAACCGTGCCGGGCTCTGTCACATCCCCAGCACATAGCGTGTAACGGTGCCGGGCTCTGTCACATCCTCAGCACATAGCGTGTAACGGTGCAGGGCTCTGTCACATCCCCAACACATAGCGTGTGACCATGCCGGACACTGTCACATCCCCAGCACATAGCGTGTAACCGTGCCGGACACTGTCACATCCCCAGCACATAGCGTATAACTGTGTCGGACACTGTTACATACACAGCACACAGCGTGTAACCGTGCCGGGCTCTGTCACATCCCCAGCACATAGCGTGTAACCGTGCCGGGCTCTGTCACATCCCCAGCACATAGCGTGTAACGGTGCCGGGCTCTGTCACATCCCCAGCACACAGCGTGTAACCATGCCGGGCTCTGTCACATCCCCAGCACATAGCGGGTAACAGTGCCGGGCTCTGTCACATCCCCAGCACATAGCGTGTAACCGTGCCGGACACTGTCACATCCCCAGCACATAGCGTGTAACGGTGCCGGACACTGTCACATCCCCAGCACATAGCGTGTAACCGTGCCGGGCTCTGTCACATCCCCAGCACATAGCGTGTAACCGTGCCATACTCTGTCACATCCCCAGCACATAGCGTGTAACCATGCCGGGCTCTGTCACATCACCAGCACATAGCATGTAACTAAGCCGGGCTCTGTCACATCCCCAGCACATAGCGTGTAACGGTGCCGGGCTCTGTCACATCCCCAGCACATAGCGTGTAACCGTGCCGGACACTGTCACATCCCCAGCACATAGCGTGTAACGGTGCCAAGCTCTGTCACAACCCAGCACATAGCGTGTAACCGTGCCGTACACTGTCACATCCCCAGCACATAGCGTGTAACCGTGCCGGGCTCTGTCACATCCCCAGCACACAGCGTGTAACCGTGCCGGGTTCTGTCACATCCCCAGCACATAGCGTGTAACGGTGCCGGGCTCTGTCACATCCCCAGCACATAGCGTGTAACGGTGCCGGGCTCTGTCATATCCCCAGCACATAGCGTGTAACCGTGCCGGGCTCTGTCACATCCCCAGCACATAGTGTGTAACCGTGCCGGGCATATTCACATCCCCAGCACATAGCATGTAACGGTGCCAGGACCTGTCAGATCCCCAGCACATAACGTGTAACCGTGCCGGGCTCTGTCACATTCCCAGCACATAGCATGTAACCGTGCCGGGCTCTGTCACATTCCCAGCACTTAGCGTGTAATGGTGCCGGGCACTGTCACATTCCCAGCACATAGCGTGTAACCGTGCCGGGCTCTGTCACATCCCCAGCACATAGCGTGTAACGGTGCCGGGTTCTGTCACATCCCTAGCACATAGCGTGTAACCATGCCTTCTCTGTCACATCCCCAGCACATAGCGTGTAACCGTGCCGGGCTCTGTCACATCCCCAGCACATAGCGTGTAACCGTGCCGGGCTCTGTCACATCCCCAGCACATAGCATGTAACGGTGCCGGGCTCTGTCACATCCCCAGCACATAGCGTGTAACAGTTCCGGGCTGTGTCACATCCCCAGCACATAGCGTGTAACTGTGCCGGGCTCTGCCCCATCCCCAGCACATAGCGTGTAACAGTTCCGGGCTGTGTCACATCCCCAGCACATAGCATGTAACTGTGCCGGGCTCTGTCACATTCCCAGCACTTAGCGTGTAACCGTGCCGGGCACTGTCACATTCCCAGCACATAGCGTGTAACCGTGCCGGGCTCTGTCACATCCCCAGCACATAGCGTGTAACCGTGCTGGGCTCTGTCACATCCCCAGCACATAGCGTGTAACCGTGCCGGGCTCTGTCACATCCCCAGCACATAGCGTGTAACGGTGCCGGGCTCTGTCACATCCCCAGCACATAGCGTGTAACCGTGCCGGGCTCTGTCACATTCCCAGCACACAGCGTGTAACCGTGCCGGGCTCTGTCACATCCCCAGCACATAGCGTGTAACTGCCAGACACTGTCACATCCCCAGCACATAGCGTGTAACTGTGCCGGACATTGTCACATCCCCAGCACATAGCATGTAACCGTGCCGGACACTGTCACATCCCCAGCACATAGCGTGTAACCGTGCCGGACACTGTCACATCCCCAGCACATAGCGTGTAACGGTGCCGGACACTGTCACATCCCCAGCACATAGCGTGTAACCGTGCCGGACACTGTCACATCCCCAGCACATAGCGTCTAACCGTGCCGGACACTGTCACATCCCCAGCACATAGCGTGTAACCGTGCCGGGCTCTGTCACATCCCCAGCACATAGCGTGTAACTGTGCCGGGCTCTGTCACATCCCCAGCACATAGCGTGTTACCGTGCCGGGATCTGTCACATCCCCAGCACATAGCGTGAAACCGTGCCGGGCTCTGTCACATCCCCAGCACATAGCGTGTAACCGTGCCGGGCTCTGTCACATCCCCAGCACATAGCGTGTAACCGTGCCGGGCTCTGTCAAATCCCCAGCACATAGCGTGTAACCGTGCCGGGCTCTGTCACATCCCCAGCAGATAGCGTGTAACCGTGCCGGGCTCTGTCACATCCCCAGCACATAGCGTGTAACGGTGCCGGGCTCTGTCACATCCTCAGCACATAGCGTGTAACGGTGCAGGGCTCTGTCACATCCCCAACACATAGCGTGTGACCATGCCGGACACTGTCACATCCCCAGCACATAGCGTGTAACCGTGCCGGACACTGTCACATCCCCAGCACATAGCGTATAACTGTGTCGGACACTGTTACATACACAGCACACAGCGTGTAACCGTGCCGGGCTCTGTCACATCCCCAGCACATAGCGTGTAACCGTGCCGGGCTCTGTCACATCCCCAGCACATAGCGTGTAACGGTGCCGGGCTCTGTCACATCCCCAGCACACAGCGTGTAACCATGCCGGGCTCTGTCACATCCCCAGCACATAGCGGGTAACAGTGCCGGGCTCTGTCACATCCCCAGCACATAGCGTGTAACCGTGCCGGACACTGTCACATCCCCAGCACATAGCGTGTAACGGTGCCGGACACTGTCACATCCCCAGCACATAGCGTGTAACCGTGCCGGGCTCTGTCACATCCCCAGCACATAGCGTGTAACCGTGCCATACTCTGTCACATCCCCAGCACATAGCGTGTAACCATGCCGGGCTCTGTCACATCACCAGCACATAGCATGTAACTAAGCCGGGCTCTGTCACATCCCCAGCACATAGCGTGTAACGGTGCCGGGCTCTGTCACATCCCCAGCACATAGCGTGTAACCGTGCCGGACACTGTCACATCCCCAGCACATAGCGTGTAACGGTGCCAAGCTCTGTCACAACCCAGCACATAGCGTGTAACCGTGCCGTACACTGTCACATCCCCAGCACATAGCGTGTAACCGTGCCGGGCTCTGTCACATCCCCAGCACACAGCGTGTAACCGTGCCGGGTTCTGTCACATCCCCAGCACATAGCGTGTAACGGTGCCGGGCTCTGTCACATCCCCAGCACATAGCGTGTAACGGTGCCGGGCTCTGTCATATCCCCAGCACATAGCGTGTAACCGTGCCGGGCTCTGTCACATCCCCAGCACATAGTGTGTAACCGTGCCGGGCATATTCACATCCCCAGCACATAGCATGTAACGGTGCCAGGACCTGTCAGATCCCCAGCACATAACGTGTAACCGTGCCGGGCTCTGTCACATTCCCAGCACATAGCATGTAACCGTGCCGGGCTCTGTCACATTCCCAGCACTTAGCGTGTAATGGTGCCGGGCACTGTCACATTCCCAGCACATAGCGTGTAACCGTGCCGGGCTCTGTCACATCCCCAGCACATAGCGTGTAACGGTGCCGGGTTCTGTCACATCCCTAGCACATAGCGTGTAACCATGCCTTCTCTGTCACATCCCCAGCACATAGCGTGTAACCGTGCCGGGCTCTGTCACATCCCCAGCACATAGCGTGTAACCGTGCCGGGCTCTGTCACATCCCCAGCACATAGCATGTAACGGTGCCGGGCTCTGTCACATCCCCAGCACATAGCGTGTAACAGTTCCGGGCTGTGTCACATCCCCAGCACATAGCGTGTAACTGTGCCGGGCTCTGCCCCATCCCCAGCACATAGCGTGTAACAGTTCCGGGCTGTGTCACATCCCCAGCACATAGCATGTAACTGTGCCGGGCTCTGTCACATTCCCAGCACTTAGCGTGTAACCGTGCCGGGCACTGTCACATTCCCAGCACATAGCGTGTAACCGTGCCGGGCTCTGTCACATCCCCAGCACATAGCGTGTAACCGTGCCGGGCTCTGTCACATCCCCAGCACATAGCGTGTAACCGTGCCGGACACTGTCACATCCCCAGCACATAGCGTGTAACGGTGCCGGGCTCTGTCATATCCCCAGCACATAGCGTGTAACCGTGCCGGACACTGTCATATCCCCAGCACATAGCGTGTAACCGTGCCGGGCTCTGTCATATCCCCAGCACATAGCGTGTAACCGTGCCTTCTCTGTCACATCCCCAGCACATAGCGTGTAACCGTGCCGGGCACTGTCACATCCCCAGCACATAGCGTGTAACTGTGCCGGGCTCTGTCACATCCCCAGCACATAGTGTGTAACGGTGCCGGGTTCTATCACATCCCTAGCACATAGTGTGTAACCATGCCTTCTCTGTCACATTCCCAGCACTTAGCATGTAACTGTGCCGGGCACTGTCACATTCCCAGCACATAGCGTGTAACCGTGCCGTGCTCTGTCACATCCCCAGCACATAGCATGTAACCGTGCCGGGCTCTGTCACATCCCCAGCACATAGCGTGTAACAGTGCCGGACACTGTCACATCCCCAGCACATAGCGTGTAACGGTGCCGGGCTCTGTCATATCCCCAGCACATAGCGTGTAACCGTGCCGGACACTGTCATATCCCCAGCACATAGCGTGTAACCGTGCCGGGCTCTGTCATATCCCCAGCACATAGCGTGTAACCGTGCCTTCTCTGTCACATCCCCAGCACATAGCGTGTAACCGTGCCGGGCACTGTCACATCCCCAGCACATAGCGTGTAACTGTGCCGGGCTCTGTCACATCCCCAGCACATAGTGTGTAACGGTGCCGGGTTCTGTCACATCCCTAGCACATAGCGTGTAACCATGCCTTCTCTGTCACATCCCCAGCACATAGCGTGTAACCGTGCCGGGCTCTGTCACATCCCCAGCACATAGCGTGTAACGGTGCCGGGTTCTGTCACATCCCTAGCACATAGCGTGTAACCATGCCTTCTCTGTCACATCCCCAGCACATAGCGTGTAACCGTGCCGGGCTCTGTCACATTCCCAGCACATAGCATGTAACCGTGCCGGGCTCTGTCACATCCCCAGCACATAGCGTGTAACGGTGCCGGGCTCTGTCACATCCCCAGCACATAGCGTGTAACTGTGCCGGGCTCTGTCACATCCCCAGCACATAGCGTGTAACTGTGCCGGGCTCTGTCACATCCCCAGCACATAGCGTCTAACCGTGCCGGGCTCTGTCACATCCCCAGCACATAGCGTGTAACGGTGCCGGGCTCTGTCACATCCGCAGCACATAGCGTGTAACCGTGCCGGACACTGTCACATCCCCAGCACATAGCGTGTAACGGTGCCGGGCTCTGTCATATCCCCAGCACATAGCGTGTAACCGTGCTGGACACTGTCACATCCCCAGCACATAGCGTGTACCCGTGCCGGGCACTGTCACATCCCCAGCACATAGTGTGTAACGGTGCCGGGCTCTGTCACATCCCCAGCACATAGCGTGTAACGGTGCCGGGCTCTGTCATATCACCAGCACATAGCGTGTAACCGTGCCGGGCTCTGTCACATCCCCAGCACATAGCATGTAACGGTGCCGGACACTGTCACATCCCCAGCACATAGCGTGTAACCATGCCGGGCTCTGTTACGTCCCCAGCACATAGCGTGTAACGGTGCTGGACACTGTCACATCCCCAGCACATAGCGTGTAATCGTGCCGGGCTCAGTCACATCCCCAGCACATAGCGTGTAACGGTGCCGGGCTCTATCATATCGCCAGCACATAGCGTGTAACCGTGCCGGGCTCTGTCACATCCCCAGCACATTGCGTGTAACGGTGCCGGGCTCTGTCACATCCCCAGCACATAGCGTGTAACCGTGCCGGGCTCTGTCACATCCCCAGCACATAGCGTGTAACCGTGCCGGGCACTGTCACATCCCCAGCACATAGCGTATAACCGTGCCGGGCTCTGTCATATCCCCAGCACATAGCGTGTAACGGTGCCGGACACTGTCACATCCCCAGCACATAGCGTGTAACCGTGCCAGGCTCAGTCACATCCCCAGCACATAGCGTGTAACCGTGCCGGGCCCTGTCACATCCCCAGCACATAGCGTGTAACCGTGCCGGACACTGTCACATCCCCAGCACATAGCGTGTAATCGTGCCGGGCTCAGTCACATCCCCAGCACATAGCGTGTAACGGTACCGGGCTCTGTCATATCGCCAGCACATAGCGTGTAATCGTGCCGGGCTCTGTCACATCCCCAGCACATTGCGTGTAACGGTGCCGGGCTCTGTCACATCCCCAGCACATAGCGTGTAACCGTGCCGGGCTCTGTCACATCCCCAGCACATAGCGTGTAACTGTGCCGGACACTGTCACATCCCCAGCACATAGCGTGTAACGGTGCCGGGCTCTGTCACATCCCCAGCACATAGCGTGTAACTGTGCCAGGCCCTGTCACATCCCCAGCACATAGCGTGTAACTGTGCCGGACACTGTCACATCCCCAGCACATAGCGTGTAACGGTGTCGGGTTCTGTCACATCCCCAGCACATAGCGTGTAACTGTGCCGGGCTCTGTCACATCCCCAGCACATAGCGTGTAACCGTGCCGGGCTCTGTCACATCCCCAGCACATAGCGTGTAACGGTGCCGGGCTCTGTCACATCCCCAGCACATAGCGTGTAACGGTGCCGGGTTCTATCACATCCCTAGCACATAGTGTGTAACCATGCCTTCTCTGTCACATTCCCAGCACTTAGCATGTAACTGTGCCGGGCACTGTCACATTCCCAGCACATAGCGTGTAACCGTGCCGTGCTCTGTCACATCCCCAGCACATAGCATGTAACCGTGCCGGGCTCTGTCACATCCCCAGCACATAGCGTGTAACAGTGCCGGACACTGTCACATCCCCAGCACATAGCGTGTAACGGTGCCGGGCTCTGTCATATCCCCAGCACATAGCGTGTAACCGTGCCGGACACTGTCATATCCCCAGCACATAGCGTGTAACCGTGCCGGGCTCTGTCATATCCCCAGCACATAGCGTGTAACCGTGCCGGGCACTGTCACATCCCCAGCACATAGCGTGTAACTGTGCCGGGCTCTGTCACATCCCCAGCACATAGTGTGTAACGGTGCCGGGTTCTATCACATCCCTAGCACATAGTGTGTAACCATGCCTTCTCTGTCACATTCCCAGCACTTAGCATGTAACTGTGCCGGGCACTGTCACATTCCCAGCACATAGCGTGTAACCGTGCCGTGCTCTGTCACATCCCCAGCACATAGCATGTAACCGTGCCGGGCTCTGTCACATCCCCAGCACATAGCGTGTAACAGTGCCGGACACTGTCACATCCCCAGCACATAGCGTGTAACGGTGCCGGGCTCTGTCATATCCCCAGCACATAGCGTGTAACCGTGCCGGACACTGTCATATCCCCAGCACATAGCGTGTAACCGTGCCGGGCTCTGTCATATCCCCAGCACATAGCGTGTAACCGTGCCTTCTCTGTCACATCCCCAGCACATAGCGTGTAACCGTGCCGGGCACTGTCACATCCCCAGCACATAGCGTGTAACTGTGCCGGGCTCTGTCACATCCCCAGCACATAGTGTGTAACGGTGCCGGGTTCTGTCACATCCCTAGCACATAGCGTGTAACCATGCCTTCTCTGTCACATCCCCAGCACATAGCGTGTAACCGTGCCGGGCTCTGTCACATCCCCAGCACATAGCGTGTAACGGTGCCGGGTTCTGTCACATCCCTAGCACATAGCGTGTAACCATGCCTTCTCTGTCACATCCCCAGCACATAGCGTGTAACCGTGCCGGGCTCTGTCACATTCCCAGCACATAGCATGTAACCGTGCCGGGCTCTGTCACATCCCCAGCACATAGCGTGTAACGGTGCCGGGCTCTGTCACATCCCCAGCACATAGCGTGTAACTGTGCCGGGCTCTGTCACATCCCCAGCACATAGCGTGTAACTGTGCCGGGCTCTGTCACATCCCCAGCACATAGCGTCTAACCGTGCCGGGCTCTGTCACATCCCCAGCACATAGCGTGTAACGGTGCCGGGCTCTGTCACATCCGCAGCACATAGCGTGTAACCGTGCCGGACACTGTCACATCCCCAGCACATAGCGTGTAACGGTGCCGGGCTCTGTCATATCCCCAGCACATAGCGTGTAACCGTGCTGGACACTGTCACATCCCCAGCACATAGCGTGTACCCGTGCCGGGCACTGTCACATCCCCAGCACATAGTGTGTAACGGTGCCGGGCTCTGTCACATCCCCAGCACATAGCGTGTAACGGTGCCGGGCTCTGTCATATCACCAGCACATAGCGTGTAACCGTGCCGGGCTCTGTCACATCCCCAGCACATAGCATGTAACGGTGCCGGACACTGTCACATCCCCAGCACATAGCGTGTAACCATGCCGGGCTCTGTTACGTCCCCAGCACATAGCGTGTAACGGTGCTGGACACTGTCACATCCCCAGCACATAGCGTGTAATCGTGCCGGGCTCAGTCACATCCCCAGCACATAGCGTGTAACGGTGCCGGGCTCTATCATATCGCCAGCACATAGCGTGTAACCGTGCCGGGCTCTGTCACATCCCCAGCACATTGCGTGTAACGGTGCCGGGCTCTGTCACATCCCCAGCACATAGCGTGTAACCGTGCCGGGCTCTGTCACATCCCCAGCACATAGCGTGTAACCGTGCCGGGCACTGTCACATCCCCAGCACATAGCGTATAACCGTGCCGGGCTCTGTCATATCCCCAGCACATAGCGTGTAACGGTGCCGGACACTGTCACATCCCCAGCACATAGCGTGTAACCGTGCCAGGCTCAGTCACATCCCCAGCACATAGCGTGTAACCGTGCCGGGCCCTGTCACATCCCCAGCACATAGCGTGTAACCGTGCCGGACACTGTCACATCCCCAGCACATAGCGTGTAATCGTGCCGGGCTCAGTCACATCCCCAGCACATAGCGTGTAACGGTACCGGGCTCTGTCATATCGCCAGCACATAGCGTGTAATCGTGCCGGGCTCTGTCACATCCCCAGCACATTGCGTGTAACGGTGCCGGGCTCTGTCACATCCCCAGCACATAGCGTGTAACCGTGCCGGGCTCTGTCACATCCCCAGCACATAGCGTGTAACTGTGCCGGACACTGTCACATCCCCAGCACATAGCGTGTAACGGTGCCGGGCTCTGTCACATCCCCAGCACATAGCGTGTAACTGTGCCAGGCCCTGTCACATCCCCAGCACATAGCGTGTAACTGTGCCGGACACTGTCACATCCCCAGCACATAGCGTGTAACGGTGTCGGGTTCTGTCACATCCCCAGCACATAGCGTGTAACTGTGCCGGGCTCTGTCACATCCCCAGCACATAGCGTGTAACCGTGCCGGGCTCTGTCACATCCCCAGCACATAGCGTGTAACGGTGCCGGGCTCTGTCACATCCCCAGCACATAGCGTGTAACGGTTCCGGGCTCTGTCACATCCCCAGCACATAGCGTGTAACGGTGCCGGGCTCTGTCACATCCCCAGCACATAGCGTGTAACCGTGCCGGGCTCTGTAACATCCCCAGCACATAGCATGTGACCGTGCCGGGCTCTGTCACATCCCCAGCACATAGCGTGTAACCGTGCCGGGCTCTGTCACATCCCCAGCACATAGCGTGTAACCGTGCCCGGCTCTGTCACATCCCCAGCACATAGCGTGTAACCGTGCCGGGCTCTGTCACATCCCCAGCACATAGCGTGTAACGGTGCCGGGCTCTGTCACATCCCCAGCACATAGCGTTTAACCGTGCCGGACACTGTCACATCCCCAGCACATAGCGTGTAACGGTGCCGGACACAGTCACATCCCCAGCACATAGTGTGTAACGGTGCCGGGCTCTGTCACATCCCCAGCACATAGCGTGTAACGGTGCCGGGCTCTGTCACATCCCCAGCACATAGCGTGTAACAGTGCCGGGCTCTGTCACATCCCCAGCACATAGCATGTAACGGTTCCGGGCTCTGTCACATCCCCAGCACATAGCGTGTAACCGTGCCGGGCTCTGTCACATCTCCAGCATATAGCATGTAATGGTGCCGGGCTCTGTCACATCCCCAGCACATAGCGTGTAACGGTGCCGGGCTCTGTCATATTCCCAACACATAGCGTGTAACGGTGCCGGGCTCTGTCATATTCCCAACACATAGCGTGTAACGGTGCCAGGCTTTGTCACATCCCGAGCACATAGCGTGTAACCGTGCCGGACACAGTCACATCCCCAGCACATAGCGTGTAACAGTGCCGGACACAGTCACATCCCCAGCACATAGCGTGTAACCATGCCGGACACAGTCACATCTCCAGCACATAGCGTGTAACGGTGCCAGACACTGTCACATCCCCAGCACATAGTGTGTAACCGTGCCGGGCTTTGTTACATCCCCAGCACATAGCGTGTAACCGTGCCGGGCTCTGTCACATCCCCAGCACATAGCGTGTAACCGTGCCCGGCTCTGTCACATCCCCAGCACATAGCACGTAACGGTGCCGGGCTCTGTCACATCCCCAGCACATAGCGTGTAACAGTGCCGGACACTGTCACATCCCCAGCACATAGCGTGTAACGGTGCCGGACACTGTCACATCCCCAGCACATAGCGTGTAACCGTGTTGGGTTCTGTCACATCCGCAGCACATAGTGTGTAACCATGCCGGGCTCTGTCACATCCCCAGCACATAGCGTGTAACTGTGCCGGGCTCTGTCACATCCCCAGCACATAGCGTGTAACGGTGCCGGACACTGTTACGTCCCCAGCACATAGCGTGTAACGGTGCTGGACACTGTCACATCCCCAGCACATAGCGTGTAATCGTGCCGGGCTCAGTCACATCCCCAGCACATAGCGTGTAACGGTGCCGGGCTCTATCATATCGCCAGCACATAGCGTGTAACCGTGCCGGGCTCTGTCACATCCCCAGCACATTGCGTGTAACGGTGCCGGGCTCTGTCACATCCCCAGCACATAGCGTGTAACCGTGCCGGGCTCTGTCACATCCCCAGCACATAGCGTGTAACCGTGCCGGGCACTGTCACATCCCCAGCACATAGCGTATAACCGTGCCGGGCTCTGTCATATCCCCAGCACATAGCGTGTAACGGTGCCGGACACTGTCACATCCCCAGCACATAGCGTGTAACCGTGCCAGGCTCAGTCACATCCCCAGCACATAGCGTGTAACCGTGCCGGGCCCTGTCACATCCCCAGCACATAGCGTGTAACCGTGCCGGACACTGTCACATCCCCAGCACATAGCGTGTAATCGTGCCGGGCTCAGTCACATCCCCAGCACATAGCGTGTAACGGTACCGGGCTCTGTCATATCGCCAGCACATAGCGTGTAATCGTGCCGGGCTCTGTCACATCCCCAGCACATTGCGTGTAACGGTGCCGGGCTCTGTCACATCCCCAGCACATAGCGTGTAACCGTGCCGGGCTCTGTCACATCCCCAGCACATAGCGTGTAACTGTGCCGGACACTGTCACATCCCCAGCACATAGCGTGTAACGGTGCCGGGCTCTGTCACATCCCCAGCACATAGCGTGTAACTGTGCCAGGCCCTGTCACATCCCCAGCACATAGCGTGTAACTGTGCCGGACACTGTCACATCCCCAGCACATAGCGTGTAACGGTGTCGGGTTCTGTCACATCCCCAGCACATAGCGTGTAACTGTGCCGGGCTCTGTCACATCCCCAGCACATAGCGTGTAACCGTGCCGGGCTCTGTCACATCCCCAGCACATAGCGTGTAACGGTGCCGGGCTCTGTCACATCCCCAGCACATAGCGTGTAACGGTTCCGGGCTCTGTCACATCCCCAGCACATAGCGTGTAACGGTGCCGGGCTCTGTCACATCCCCAGCACATAGCGTGTAACCGTGCCGGGCTCTGTAACATCCCCAGCACATAGCATGTGACCGTGCCGGGCTCTGTCACATCCCCAGCACATAGCGTGTAACCGTGCCGGGCTCTGTCACATCCCCAGCACATAGCGTGTAACCGTGCCCGGCTCTGTCACATCCCCAGCACATAGCGTGTAACCGTGCCGGGCTCTGTCACATCCCCAGCACATAGCGTGTAACGGTGCCGGGCTCTGTCACATCCCCAGCACATAGCGTTTAACCGTGCCGGACACTGTCACATCCCCAGCACATAGCGTGTAACGGTGCCGGACACAGTCACATCCCCAGCACATAGTGTGTAACGGTGCCGGGCTCTGTCACATCCCCAGCACATAGCGTGTAACGGTGCCGGGCTCTGTCACATCCCCAGCACATAGCGTGTAACAGTGCCGGGCTCTGTCACATCCCCAGCACATAGCATGTAACGGTTCCGGGCTCTGTCACATCCCCAGCACATAGCGTGTAACCGTGCCGGGCTCTGTCACATCTCCAGCATATAGCATGTAATGGTGCCGGGCTCTGTCACATCCCCAGCACATAGCGTGTAACGGTGCCGGGCTCTGTCATATTCCCAACACATAGCGTGTAACGGTGCCGGGCTCTGTCATATTCCCAACACATAGCGTGTAACGGTGCCAGGCTTTGTCACATCCCGAGCACATAGCGTGTAACGGTGCCGGACACAGTCACATCCCCAGCACATAGCGTGTAACCATGCCGGACACAGTCACATCTCCAGCACATAGCGTGTAACGGTGCCAGACACTGTCACATCCCCAGCACATAGTGTGTAACCGTGCCGGGCTTTGTTACATCCCCAGCACATAGCGTGTAACCGTGCCGGGCTCTGTCACATCCCCAGCACATAGCGTGTAACCGTGCCCGGCTCTGTCACATCCCCAGCACATAGCACGTAACGGTGCCGGGCTCTGTCACATCCCCAGCACATAGCGTGTAACAGTGCCGGACACTGTCACATCCCCAGCACATAGCGTGTAACGGTGCCGGACACTGTCACATCCCCAGCACATAGCGTGTAACCGTGTTGGGTTCTGTCACATCCGCAGCACATAGTGTGTAACCATGCCGGGCTCTGTCACATCCCCAGCACATAGCGTGTAACTGTGCCGGGCTCTGTCACATCCCCAGCACATAGCGTGTAACGGTGCCGGACACTGTTATATCCCCAGCACATAGCATGTGACCATGCCGGGCTCTGTCACATCCCCAGCACATAGCGTGTAACCGTGCCGGGCTCTGTCACATCCCCAGCACATAGCGTGTAACCGTGCCGGGCTCTGTCACATCCCCAGCACATAGCGTGTAACCGTGCCGGGCTCTGTCACATCCCCAGCACATAGCGTGTAACCGTGCCGGGCTCTGTCACATCCCCAGCACATAGCGTGTAACGGTGTCGGGTTCTGTCACATCCCCAGCACATAGCGTGTAACTGTGCCGGGCTCTGTCACATCCCCAGCACATAGCGTGTAACCGTGCCGGGCTCTGTCACATCCCCAGCACATAGCGTGTAACGGTGCCGGGCTCTGTCACATCCCCAGCACATAGCGTGTAACGGTTCCGGGCTCTGTCACATCCCCAGCACATAGCGTGTAACGGTGCCGGGCTCTGTCACATCCCCAGCACATAGCGTGTAACCGTGCCGGGCTCTGTAACATCCCCAGCACATAGCATGTGACCGTGCCGGGCTCTGTCACATCCCCAGCACATAGCGTGTAACCGTGCCGGGCTCTGTCACATCCCCAGCACATAGCGTGTAACCGTGCCGGGCTCTGTCACATCCCCAGCACATAGCGTGTAACCGTGCCGGGCTCTGTCACATCCCCAGCACATAGCGTGTAATGGTGCCGGGCTCTGTCACATCCCCAGCACATAGCGTGTAACTGTGCCGGACACTGTCACATCCCCAGCACATAGCGTGTAACGGTGCCGGACACAGTCACATCCCCAGCACATAGCGTGTAATGGTGCCGGGCTCTGTCACATCCCCAGCACATAGCGTGTAACTGTGCCGGACACTGTCACATCCCCAGCACATAGCGTGTAATGGTGCCGGGCTCTGTCACATCCCCAGCACATAGCGTGTAACTGTGCCGGACACTGTCACATCCCCAGCACATAGCGTGTAACGGTGCCGGACACTGTCACATCCCCAGCACATAGCGTGTAATGGTGCCGGGCTCTGTCACATCCCCAGCACATAGCGTGTAACTGTGCCGGACACTGTCACATCCCCAGCACATAGTGTGTAACGGTGCCGTACTCTGTCACATCCCCAGCACATAGCGTGTAACCGTGCCGTACTCTGTCACATCCCCAGCACATAGCGTGTAACCGTGCCGGACACTGTCACATCCCCAGCACATAGCGTGTAACCGTGCCGGACACTGTCACATGCCCAGCACATAGCGTGTGACGGTGCCGGAAATTGTCACATGCCCAGCACATAGTGTGTAACCGTGCCGGGGCCCTGTCACATCCCCAGCACATAGCATGTGACCGTGCCGGGGCCCTGTCACATCCCCAGCACATAGCGTGTAACGGTGCCGGGCTCTGTCACATCCCCAGCACATAGCGTGTAACCGTGCCGGGCTCTGTCACATCTCCAGCACATAGCATGTAACCGTGCCGGACACTGTCACATCCCCAGCACATAGCGTGTAACCGTGCTGGACACTGTCAAATCCCCAGCACATAGCGTGTAACCGTGCCGGACACTGTCACATCCCCAGCACATAGCGTGTAATCGTGCCGGGCTCTTTAACATGCCCAGCACATAGCGTGTAAAGGTGCCGGGCTCTGTGACACCCCAAGCACATAGCGTGTAACGGTGCCGGACACTGTCACATCCCCAGCACATAGCGTGTAACCGTGTTGGGTTCTGTCACATCCGCAGCACATAGTGTGTAACCATGCCGGGCTCTGTCACATCCCCAGCACATAGCGTGTAACTGTGCCGGGCTCTGTCACATCCCCAGCACATAGCGTGTAACGGTGCCGGACACTGTTATATCCCCAGCACATAGCATGTGACCATGCCGGGCTCTGTCACATCCCCAGCACATAGCGTGTAACCGTGCCGGGCTCTGTCACATCCCCAGCACATAGCGTGTAACCGTGCCGGGCTCTGTCACATCCCCAGCACATAGCGTGTAACCGTGCCGGGCTGTGTCACATCCCCAGCACATAGCGTGTAACCGTGCCGGGCTCTGTCACATCCCCAGCACATAGCGTGTAACGGTGTCGGGTTCTGTCACATCCCCAGCACATAGCGTGTAACTGTGCCGGGCTCTGTCACATCCCCAGCACATAGCGTGTAACCGTGCCGGGCTCTGTCACATCCCCAGCACATAGCGTGTATTGGTGCCGGGCTCTGTCACATCCCCAGCACATAGCGTGTAACGGTTCCGGGCTCTGTCACATCCCCAGCACATAGCGTGTAACGGTGCCGGGCTCTGTCACATCCCCAGCACATAGCGTGTAACCGTGCCGGGCTCTGTAACATCCCCAGCACATAGCATGTGACCGTGCCGGGCTCTGTCACATCCCCAGCACATAGCGTGTAACCGTGCCGGGCTCTGTCACATCCCCAGCACATAGCGTGTAACCGTGCCGGGCTCTGTCACATCCCCAGCACATAGCGTGTAACCGTGCCGGGCTCTGTCACATCCCCAGCACATAGCGTGTAACGGTGCCGGGCTCTGTCACATCCCCAGCACATAGCGTGTAACCGTGCCGTACTCTGTCACATCCCCAGCACATAGCGTGTAACCGTGCCGGACACAGTCACATCCCCAGCACATAGCGTGTAACCGTGCCGGGCTCTGTCACATCCCCAGCACATAGCGTGTAACGGTGCCGTACTCTGTCACATCCCCAGCACATAGCGTGTAACCGTGCCGTACTCTGTCACATCCCCAGCACATAGCGTGTAACCGTGCCGGACACTGTCACATCCCCAGCACATAGCATGTAACCGTGCCGGGCTCTGTCACATTCCCAGCACTTAGCGTGTAATGGTGCCGGGCACTGTCACATTCCCAGCACATAGCGTGTAACCGTGCCGGGCTCTGTCACATCCCCAGCACATAGCGTGTAACGGTGCCGGGTTCTGTCACATCCCTAGCACATAGCGTGTAACCATGCCTTCTCTGTCACATCCCCAGCACATAGCGTGTAACCGTGCCGGGCTCTGTCACATCCCCAGCACATAGCGTGTAACCGTGCCGGGCTCTGTCACATCCCCAGCACATAGCGTGTAACGGTGCCGGGCTCTGTCACATCCCCAGCACATAGCGTGTAACAGTTCCGGGCTGTGTCACATCCCCAGCACATAGCGTGTAACTGTGCCGGGCTCTGCCCCATCCCCAGCACATAGCGTGTAACAGTTCCGGGCTGTGTCACATCCCCAGCACATAGCGTGTAACTGTGCCGGGCTCTGTCACATTCCCAGCACTTAGCGTGTAACTGTGCCGGGCACTGTCACATTCCCAGCACATAGCGTGTAACCGTGCCGGGCTCTGTCACATCCCCAGCACATAGCATGTAACCGTGCCGGGCTCTGTCACATCCCCAGCACATAGCGTGTAACCGTGCCGGACACTGTCACATCCCCAGCACATAGCGTGTAACGGTGCCGGGCTCTGTCATATCCCCAGCACATAGCGTGTAACCGTGCCGGACACTGTCATATCCCCAGCACATAGCGTGTAACCGTGCCGGGCTCTGTCATATCCCCAGCACATAGCGTGTAACCGTGCCTTCTCTGTCACATCCCCAGCACATAGCGTGTAACCGTGCCGGGCACTGTCACATCCCCAGCACATAGCGTGTAACTGTGCCGGGCTCTGTCACATCCCCAGCACATAGTGTGTAACGGTGCCGGGTTCTGTCACATCCCTAGCACATAGTGTGTAACCATGCCTTCTCTGTCACATTCCCAGCACTTAGCGTGTAACTGTGCCGGGCACTGTCACATTCCCAGCACATAGCGTGTAACCGTGCCGGGCTCTGTCACATCCCCAGCACATAGCATGTAACCGTGCCGGGCTCTGTCACATCCCCAGCACATAGCGTGTAACAGTGCCGGACACTGTCACATCCCCAGCACATAGCGTGTAACGGTGCCGGGCTCTGTCATATCCCCAGCACATAGCGTGTAACCGTGCCGGACACTGTCATATCCCCAGCACATAGCGTGTAACCGTGCCGGGCTCTGTCATATCCCCAGCACATAGCGTGTAACCGTGCCTTCTCTGTCACATCCCCAGCACATAGCGTGTAACCGTGCCGGGCACTGTCACATCCCCAGCACATAGCGTGTAACTGTGCCGGGCTCTGTCACATCCCCAGCACATAGTGTGTAACGGTGCCGGGTTCTGTCACATCCCTAGCACATAGCGTGTAACCATGCCTTCTCTGTCACATCCCCAGCACATAGCGTGTAACCGTGCCGGGCTCTGTCACATCCCCAGCACATAGCGTGTAACGGTGCCAGGTTCTGTCACATCCCTAGCACATAGCGTGTAACCATGCCTTCTCTGTCACATCCCCAGCACATAGCGTGTAACCGTGCCGGGCTCTGTCACATTCCCAGCACATAGCATGTAACCGTGCCGGGCTCTGTCACATCCCCAGCACATAGCGTGTAACGGTGCCGGGCTCTGTCACATCCCCAGCACATAGCGTGTAACTGTGCCGGGCTCTGTCACATCCCCAGCACATAGCGTGTAACGGTGCCGGGCTCTGTCACATCCCCAGCACATAGCGTGTAACTGTGCCGGGCTCTGTCACATCCCCAGCACATAGCGTGTAACTGTGCCGGGCTCTGTCACATCCCCAGCACATAGCGTCTAACCGTGCCGGGCTCTGTCACATCCCCAGCACATAGCGTGTAACGGTGCCGGGCTCTGTCACATCCGCAGCACATAGCGTGTAACCGTGCCGGACACTGTCACATCCCCAGCACATAGCGTGTAACGGTGCCGGGCTCTGTCATATCCCCAGCACATAGCGTGTAACGGTGCCGGGCTCTGTCACATCCCCAGCACATAGCGTGTAACGGTGCCGGGCTCTGTCATATCACCAGCACATAGCGTGTAACCGTGCCGGGCTCTGTCACATCCCCAGCACATAGCATGTAACGGTGCCGGACACTGTCACATCCCCAGCACATAGCGTGTAACCATGCCGGGCTCTGTTACGTCCCCAGCACATAGCGTGTAACGGTGCCGGACACTGTCACATCCCCAGCACATAGCGTGTAATCGTGCCGGGCTCAGTCACATCCCCAGCACATAGCGTGTAACGGTGCCGGGCTCTATCATATCGCCAGCACATAGCGTGTAACCGTGCCGGGCTCTGTCACATCCCCAGCACATTGCGTGTAACGGTGCCGGGCTCTGTCACATCCCCAGCACATAGCGTGTAACCGTGCCGGGCTCTGTCACATCCCCAGCACATAGCGTGTAACCGTGCCGGGCACTGTCATATCGCCAGCACATAGCGTGTAATCGTGCCGGGCTCTGTCACATCCCCAGCACATTGCGTGTAACGGTGCCGGGCTCTGTCACATCCCCAGCACATAGCGTGTAACCGTGCCGGGCTCTGTCACATCCCCAGCACATAGCGTGTAACTGTGCCGGACACTGTCACATCCCCAGCACATAGCGTGTAACGGTGCCGGGCTCTGTCACATCCCCAGCACATAGCGTGTAACTGTGCCAGGCCCTGTCACATCCCCAGCACATAGCGTGTAACTGTGCCGGACACTGTCACATCCCCAGCACATAGCGTGTAACGGTGTCGGGTTCTGTCACATCCCCAGCACATAGCGTGTAACTGTGCCGGGCTCTGTCACATCCCCAGCACATAGCGTGTAACCGTGCCGGGCTCTGTCACATCCCCAGCACATAGCGTGTAACGGTGCCGGGCTCTGTCACATCCCCAGCACATAGCGTGTAACGGTTCCGGGCTCTGTCACATCCCCAGCACATAGCGTGTAACGGTGCCGGACTCTGTCACATCCCCAGCACATAGCGTGTAACCGTGCCGGGCTCTGTAACATCCCCAGCACATAGCATGTGACCGTGCCGGGCTCTGTCACATCCCCAGCACATAGCGTGTAACCGTGCCGGGCTCTGTCACATCCCCAGCACATAGCGTGTAACCGTGCCCGGCTCTGTCACATCCCCAGCACATAGCGTGTAACCGTGCCGGGCTCTGTCACATCCCCAGCACATAGCGTGTAACGGTGCCGGGCTCTGTCACATCCCCAGCACATAGCGTTTAACCGTGCCAGACACTGTCACATCCCCAGCACATAGCGTGTAACGGTGCCGGACACAGTCACATCCCCAGCACATAGTGTGTAACGGTGCCGGGCTCTGTCACATCCCCAGCACATAGCGTGTAACGGTGCCGGGCTCTGTCACATCCCCAGCACATAGCGTGTAACAGTGCCGGGCTCTGTCACATCCCCAGCACATAGCATGTAACGGTTCCGGGCTCTGTCACATCCCCAGCACATAGCGTGTAACCGTGCCGGGCTCTGTCACATCTCCAGCATATAGCATGTAATGGTGCCGGGCTCTGTCACATCCCCAGCACATAGCGTGTAACGGTGCCGGGCTCTGTCATATTCCCAACACATAGCGTGTAACGGTGCCGGGCTCTGTCACATTCCTAGCACATAGCGTGTAACGGTGCCAGGCTTTGTCACATCCCGAGCACATAGCGTGTAACCGTGCCGGACACAGTCACATCCCCAGCACATAGCGTGTAACAGTGCCGGACACAGTCACATCCCCAGCACATAGCGTGTAACCATGCTGGACACAGTCACATCTCCAGCACATAGCGTGTAACGGTGCCAGACACTGTCACATCCCCAGCACATAGTGTGTAACCGTGCCGGGCTTTGTTACATCCCCAGCACATAGCGTGTAACCGTGCCGGGCTCTGTCACATCCCCAGCACATAGCGTGTAACCGTGCCCGGCTCTGTCACATCCCCAGCACATAGCACGTAACGGTGCCGGGCTCTGTCACATCCCCAGCACATAGCGTGTAACGGTGCCGGACACTGTCACATCCCCAGCACATAGCGTGTAACGGTGCCGGACACTGTCACATCCCCAGCACATAGCGTGTAACCGTGTTGGGTTCTGTCACATCCGCAGCACATAGTGTGTAACCATGCCGGGCTCTGTCACATCCCCAGCACATAGCGTGTAACTGTGCCGGGCTCTGTCACATCCCCAGCACATAGCGTGTAACGGTGCCGGACACTGTTATATCCCCAGCACATAGCATGTGATCATGCCGGGCTCTGTCACATCCCCAGCACATAGCGTGTAACCGTGCCGGGCTCTGTCACATCCCCAGCACATAGCGTGTAACCGTGCCGGGCTCTGTCACATCCCCAGCACATAGCATGTAACCGTGCCGGGCTCTGTCACATCCCCAGCACATAGCGTGTAACCGTGCCGGGCTCTGTCACATCCCCAGCACATAGCGTGTAACGGTGTCGGGTTCTGTCACATCCCCAGCACATAGCGTGTAACTGTGCCGGGCTCTGTCACATCCCCAGCACATAGCGTGTAACCGTGCCGGGCTCTGTCACATCCCCAGCACATAGCGTGTAACGGTGCCGGGCTCTGTCACATCCCCAGCACATAGCGTGTAACGGTACCGGGCTCTGTCACATCCCCAGCACATAGCGTGTAACGGTGCCGGGCTCTGTCACATCCCCAGCACATAGCGTGTAACCGTGCCGGGCTCTGTAACATCCCCAGCACATAGCATGTGACCGTGCCGGGCTCTGTCACATCCCCAGCACATAGCGTGTAACCGTGCCGGGCTCTGTCACATCCCCAGCACATAGCGTGTAACCGTGCCGGGCTCTGTCACATCCCCAGCACATAGCGTGTAACCGTGCCGGGCTCTGTCACATCCCCAGCACATAGCGTGTAATGGTGCCGGGCTCTGTCACATCCCCAGCACATAGCGTGTAACCGTGCCGGACACTGTCACATCCCCAGCACATAGCGTGTAACGGTGCCGGACACAGTCACATCCCCAGCACATAGTGTGTAACGGTGCCGTACTCTGTCACATCCCCAGCACATAGCGTGTAACCGTGCCGTACTCTGTCACATCCCCAGCACATAGCGTGTAACCGTGCCGGACACTGTCACATCCCCAGCACATAGCGTGTAACCGTGCCGGACACTGTCACATGCCCAGCACATAGCGTGTGACGGTGCCGGAAATTGTCACATGCCCAGCACATAGTGTGTAACCGTGCCGGGCTCTGTCACATCCCCAGCACATAGCATGTGACCGTGCCGGGGCTCTGTCACATCCCCAGCACATAGCGTGTAACGGTGCCGGGCTCTGTCACATCCCCAGCACATAGCGTGTAACCGTGCCGGGCTCTGTCACATCTCCAGCACATAGCATGTAACCGTGCCGGACACTGTCACATCCCCAGCACATAGCGTGTAACCGTGCTGGACACTGTCAAATCCCCAGCACATAGCGTGTAACCGTGCCGGACACTGTCACATCCCCAGCACATAGCGTGTAATCGTGCCGGGCTCTTTAACATGCCCAGCACATAGCGTGTAAAGGTGCCGGGCTCTGTGACACCCCAAGCACATAGCGTATAACGGTGCCGGACACTGTCACATCCCCAGCACATAGCGTGTAACCGTGTTGGGTTCTGTCACATCCGCAGCACATAGTGTGTAACCATGCCGGGCTCTGTCACATCCCCAGCACATAGCGTGTAACTGTGCCGGGCTCTGTCACATCCCCAGCACATAGCGTGTAACGGTGCCGGACACTGTTATATCCCCAGCACATAGCATGTGACCATGCCGGGCTCTGTCACATCCCCAGCACATAGCGTGTAACCGTGCCGGGCTCTGTCACATCCCCAGCACATAGCGTGTAACCGTGCCGGGCTCTGTCACATCCCCAGCACATAGCGTGTAACCGTGCCGGGCTGTGTCACATCCCCAGCACATAGCGTGTAACCGTGCCGGGCTCTGTCACATCCCCAGCACATAGCGTGTAACGGTGCCGGGCTCTGTCATATCCCCAGCACATAGCATGTAACCGTGCCGGGCTCTGTCACATCCCCAGCACATAGCGTGTAACCGTGCCGGGCTCTGTCACATCCCCAGCACATAGCGTGTAACGGTGCCGGGTTCTGTCACATCCCCAGCACATAGCGTGTAACTGTGCCGGGCTCTGTCACATCCCCAGCACATAGCGTGTAACCGTGCCGGGCTCTGTCACATCCCCAGCACATAGCGTGTAACGGTGCCGGGCTCTGTCACATCCCCAGCACATAGCGTGTAACGGTTCCGGGCTCTGTCACATCCCCAGCACATAGCGTGTAACGGTGCCGGGCTCTGTCACATCCCCAGCACATAGCGTGTAACCGTGCCGGGCTCTGTAACATCCCCAGCACATAGCATGTGACCGTGCCGGGCTCTGTCACATCCCCAGCACATAGCGTGTAACCGTGCCGGGCTCTGTCACATCCCCAGCACATAGCGTGTAACCGTGCCGGGCTCTGTCACATCCCCAGCACATAGCGTGTAACCGTGCCGGGCTCTGTCACATCCCCAGCACATAGCGTGTAACAGTGCCGGGCTCTGTCACATCCCCAGCACATAGCGTGTAACCGTGCCGTACTCTGTCACATCCCCAGCACATAGCGTGTAACCGTGCCGGACACAGTCACATCCCCAGCACATAGCGTGTAACCGTGCCGGGCTCTGTCACATCCCCAGCACATAGCGTGTAACGGTGCCGTACTCTGTCACATCCCCAGCACATAGCGTGTAACCGTGCCGGGCTCTGTAACATCCCCAGCACATAGCATGTGACCGTGCCGGGCTCTGTCACATCCCCAGCACATAGCGTGTAACCGTGCCGGACACAGTCACATCCCCAGCACATAGCGTGTAACCGTGCCGGGCTCTGTCACATCCCCAGCACATAGCGTGTAACGGTGCCGGGTTCTGTCACATCCCCAGCACATAGCGTGTAACTGTGCCGGGCTCTGTCACATCCCCAGCACATAGCGTGTAACCGTGCCGGGCTCTGTCACATCCCCAGCACATAGCGTGTAACGGTGCCGGGCTCTGTCACATCCCCAGCACATAGCGTGTAACGGTTCCGGGCTCTGTCACATCCCCAGCACATAGCGTGTAACGGTGCCGGGCTCTGTCACATCCCCAGCACATAGCGTGTAACCGTGCCGGGCTCTGTAACATCCCCAGCACATAGCATGTGACCGTGCCGGGCTCTGTCACATCCCCAGCACATAGCGTGTAACCGTGCCGGGCTCTGTCACATCCCCAGCACATAGCGTGTAACCGTGCCGGGCTCTGTCACATCCCCAGCACATAGCGTGTAACCGTGCCGGGCTCTGTCACATCCCCAGCACATAGCGTGTAACAGTGCCGGGCTCTGTCACATCCCCAGCACATAGCGTGTAACCGTGCCGTACTCTGTCACATCCCCAGCACATAGCGTGTAACCGTGCCGGACACAGTCACATCCCCAGCACATAGCGTGTAACCGTGCCGGGCTCTGTCACATCCCCAGCACATAGCGTGTAACGGTGCCGTACTCTGTCACATCCCCAGCACATAGCGTGTAACCGTGCCGTACTCTGTCACATCCCCAGCACATAGCGTGTAACCGTGCCGGAAATTGTCACATGCCCAGCACATAGCGTGTAACCGTGCCGGGCTCTGTCACATCCCCAGCACATAGCGTGTAACGGTACCGGGCTCTGTCACATCCCCAGCACATAGCGTGTAACGGTGCCGGGCTCTGTCACATCCCCAGCACATAGCGTGTAACCGTGCCGGGCTCTGTAACATCCCCAGCACATAGCATGTGACCGTGCCGGGCTCTGTCACATCCCCAGCACATAGCGTGTAACCGTGCCGGGCTCTGTCACATCCCCAGCACATAGCGTGTAACCGTGCCGGGCTCTGTCACATCCCCAGCACATAGCGTGTAACCGTGCCGGGCTCTGTCACATCCCCAGCACATAGCGTGTAATGGTGCCGGGCTCTGTCACATCCCCAGCACATAGCGTGTAACCGTGCCGGACACTGTCACATCCCCAGCACATAGCGTGTAACGGTGCCGGACACAGTCACATCCCCAGCACATAGTGTGTAACGGTGCCGTACTCTGTCACATCCCCAGCACATAGCGTGTAACCGTGCCGTACTCTGTCACATCCCCAGCACATAGCGTGTAACCGTGCCGGACACTGTCACATCCCCAGCACATAGCGTGTAACCGTGCCGGACACTGTCACATGCCCAGCACATAGCGTGTGACGGTGCCGGAAATTGTCACATGCCCAGCACATAGTGTGTAACCGTGCCGGGCTCTGTCACATCCCCAGCACATAGCATGTGACCGTGCCGGGGCTCTGTCACATCCCCAGCACATAGCGTGTAACGGTGCCGGGCTCTGTCACATCCCCAGCACATAGCGTGTAACCGTGCCGGGCTCTGTCACATCTCCAGCACATAGCATGTAACCGTGCCGGACACTGTCACATCCCCAGCACATAGCGTGTAACCGTGCTGGACACTGTCAAATCCCCAGCACATAGCGTGTAACCGTGCCGGACACTGTCACATCCCCAGCACATAGCGTGTAATCGTGCCGGGCTCTTTAACATGCCCAGCACATAGCGTGTAAAGGTGCCGGGCTCTGTGACACCCCAAGCACATAGCGTATAACGGTGCCGGACACTGTCACATCCCCAGCACATAGCGTGTAACCGTGTTGGGTTCTGTCACATCCGCAGCACATAGTGTGTAACCATGCCGGGCTCTGTCACATCCCCAGCACATAGCGTGTAACTGTGCCGGGCTCTGTCACATCCCCAGCACATAGCGTGTAACGGTGCCGGACACTGTTATATCCCCAGCACATAGCATGTGACCATGCCGGGCTCTGTCACATCCCCAGCACATAGCGTGTAACCGTGCCGGGCTCTGTCACATCCCCAGCACATAGCGTGTAACCGTGCCGGGCTCTGTCACATCCCCAGCACATAGCGTGTAACCGTGCCGGGCTGTGTCACATCCCCAGCACATAGCGTGTAACCGTGCCGGGCTCTGTCACATCCCCAGCACATAGCGTGTAACGGTGCCGGGCTCTGTCATATCCCCAGCACATAGCATGTAACCGTGCCGGGCTCTGTCACATCCCCAGCACATAGCGTGTAACCGTGCCGGGCTCTGTCACATCCCCAGCACATAGCGTGTAACGGTGCCGGGTTCTGTCACATCCCCAGCACATAGCGTGTAACTGTGCCGGGCTCTGTCACATCCCCAGCACATAGCGTGTAACCGTGCCGGGCTCTGTCACATCCCCAGCACATAGCGTGTAACGGTGCCGGGCTCTGTCACATCCCCAGCACATAGCGTGTAACGGTTCCGGGCTCTGTCACATCCCCAGCACATAGCGTGTAACGGTGCCGGGCTCTGTCACATCCCCAGCACATAGCGTGTAACCGTGCCGGGCTCTGTAACATCCCCAGCACATAGCATGTGACCGTGCCGGGCTCTGTCACATCCCCAGCACATAGCGTGTAACCGTGCCGGGCTCTGTCACATCCCCAGCACATAGCGTGTAACAGTGCCGGGCTCTGTCACATCCCCAGCACATAGCGTGTAACCGTGCCGTACTCTGTCACATCCCCAGCACATAGCGTGTAACCGTGCCGGACACAGTCACATCCCCAGCACATAGCGTGTAACCGTGCCGGGCTCTGTCACATCCCCAGCACATAGCGTGTAACGGTGCCGTACTCTGTCACATCCCCAGCACATAGCGTGTAACCGTGCCGTACTCTGTCACATCCCCAGCACATAGCGTGTAACCGTGCCGGAAATTGTCACATGCCCAGCACATAGCGTGTAACCGTGCCGGGCTCTGTCACATCCCCAGCACATAGCATGTGACCGTGCCGGGGCTCTGTCACATCCCCAGCACATAGCGTGTAACGGTGCCGGGCTCTGTCACATCCCCAGCACATAGCGTGTAACCGTGCCGGGCTCTGTCACATCTCCAGCACATAGCATGTAACCGTGCCGGACACTGTCACATCCCCAGCACATAGCGTGTAACCGTGCTGGACACTGTCAAATCCCCAGCACATAGCGTGTAACCGTGCCGGACACTGTCACATCCCCAGCACATAGCGTGTAATCGTGCCGGGCTCTTTCACATGCCCAGCACATAGCGTGTAAAGGTGCCGGGCTCTGTGACACCCCAAGCACATAGCGTGTAACCATGCCGGGCTCTGTCACATCCCCAGCACATAGCGTGTAACGGTGCTGGGCTCTGTCACATCCCCAGCACATAGCGTGTAACCATGCCAGGCTCTGTCACATCCCCAGCACATAGCGTGTAACCGTGCCGGGCTCTGTCACATCCCCAGCACATAGCATGTAACCGTGCCGGGCTCTGTCACATCCCCAGCACATAGCATGTAACCGTGCCAGGCTCTGTCACATCCCCAGCACATAGCGTGTAACCGTGCCAGGATCTGTCACATCCGCAGCACATAGCGTGTAACGATGCCGGGCTCTGTCACATCCCGAGCACATAGCGTGTAACGGTGCCGGGCTCTGTCACATCCCCAGAACATAGTGTGTAACCGTGCCAGACACTGTCACATGCCCAGCACATAGAGTGTAACGGTGCCAGCCTCTGTAACATCCCCAGCACATAGCGTGTAACCGTGCCGGACACAGTCACATCCCCAGCACATAGCGTGTAATGATGCCGGGCTCTGTCACATCCCCAGCACATAGCGTGTAACGGTGCCGGGCTCTGTCACATCCCCAGCACATAGCGTGTAACCGTGCCGGACACTGTCACATGCCCAGCACATAGCGTGTGACGGTGCCGGAAAATGTCACATGCCCAGCACATAGCGTGTAACTGTGCCGGGCTCTGTCACATCCCCAGCACATAGCGTGTAACCGTGCCGGACACGGTCACATCCCCAGCACATAGCGTGTAACTGTGCCGGACACTGTCACATCCCCAGCACATAGCATGTAACGGTGCCGGGCTCTGCCACATACCCAGCACATAGTGTGTAACCGTGCCATACTCTGTCACATCCCCAGCACATAGCGTGTAACCGTGCCGGGCTCTGTCACATCCCCAGCACATAGCGTGTAACGGTGTCGGGCTCTGTCACATCCCCAGCACATAGTGTGTAACCGTGCCGGACACTGTCACATCCCCAGCACATAGCGTGTAATCGTGCCGGGCTCTGTCACATCCCCAGCACATAGCGTGTAACCGTGCCGGGCTCTGACACATCCCCAGCACATAGCGTGTAACCGTGCCGGGCACTGTCACATCCCCAGCACAAAGCGTGTAACTGTGCCGGGCTCTGACACATCCCCAGCACATAGCGTGTAACCGTGCCGGGCTCTGACACATCCCCAGCACATAGCGTGTAACCGTGCCAGGCTCTGTCACATCCACAGCACATAGCGTGTAACCGTGCCGGACTCTGTCATATCCCCAGCACATAGCGTGTACCCGTGCCGGACACTGTCACATCCCCAGCACATAGCGTGTAACGGTGCCGGACACTGTCACATCCCCAGCACATAGCGTGTAACGGTGCCGGGCTCTGTCACATCCCAAGCACATAGTGTGTAACCGTGCCGGGCTCTGTCACATCCCCAGCACATAGCGTGTAATGGTGCCGGGCTCTGTCACATCCCCAGCACATAGCGTGTAATGATGCCGGGCTCTGTCATATTCCCAACACATAGCGTGTAACCGTGCCTGACACTGTCACATGCCCAGCACATAGCGTGTAACGGTGCCAGGCTCTGTCACATCCCGAGCACATAGCGTATAACCGTGCCGGACACAGTCACATCCCCAGCACATAGCGTGTAATGGTGCCGGGCTCTGTCACATCCCCAGCACATAGCGTGTAACGGTGCCGGGCTCTGTCACATCCCCAGCACATAGCGTGTAACTGTGCCGGACACTGTCACATCCCTAGCACATAGTGTGTAACGGTGCCGTACTCTGTCACATCCCCAGCACATAGCGTGTAACGGTGCCATAATCTGTCACATCCCCAGCACATAGCGTGTAACGGTGCCGGGCTCTGTCTCATCCCCAGCACATAGCGTGTAACCGTGCCGGACACTGTCACATCCCCAGCACATAGCATGTAACCGTGCCGGACACTGTCACATCCCCAGCACATAGCGTGAAACCGTGCCGGACACTGTCACATCCCCAGCACATAGCGTGTAACGGTGCCAGGCTCTGTCACATCCCCAGCACATAGCGTGTTACCGTGCCATACTCTGTCACATCCCCAGCACATAGCGTGTAACCGTGCCGGGCTTTGTCACATCCCCAGCACATAGCGTGTAACGGTGCCGGACACTGTCACATCCCCAGCACAGAGCGTGTAACCGTGCCGGACACTTTCACATCCCCAGCACATAGCGTGTAACGGTGCCGGGCTCTGTCACATCCCCAGCACATAGCGTGTAACGGTGCCGGACACTGTCACATCCCCAGCACATAGCGTGTAACCATGCCGGACACTGTCACATCCCCAGCACATAGCGTGTAACCGTGCCGGGCTCTGTCACATCCCCAGCACATAGCGTGTAACGGTGCCGGACACTGTCACATCCCCAGCACATAGCGTGTAACTGTGCCGGACACTGTCACATTCCCCAGCACATGGCGTGTAAAAGTGCCGGGCTCTGTCCCATCCCCAGCACATAGCGTGTAACCGTGCCGGGCTCTGTCACATCCCCAGCACATAGCGTGTAACCGTGCCGGGCTCTGTCACATCCCCAGCACATAGCATGTAACTGTGCCGGGACTCTGTCACATCCTCAGCACATAGCGTGTAACGGTGCCGGACACAGTCACTTCCCCAGCACATAGCATGTAACGGTGCTGGGCTCTTTCACATCCCCAGCACATAGCGTGTAACCGTGCCGGGCTCTGTCACATCCCCAGCACATAGCGTGTAATGGTGCCGGGCTCTGTCACATCCCAAGCACATAGCGTGTAACGGTGCCGGGCTTTGCCACATCCCCAGCACATAGCGTGTAACCGTGCCGGGCTCTGTCACATCCCCAGCACATAGCGTGTAACTGTGCCGGATACTGTCACATCCCCAGCACATAGCGTGTAACGGTGCCGGACACTGTCACATCCCCAGCACATAGTGTGTAACGGTGCCGGACACTGTCACATCCCCAGCACATAGCGTGTAACGGTGCCGGGCTCTGTCACATCCCCAGCACATAGCGTGTAACCGTGCCGGGCTCTGTCACATCCCCAGCACATAGCGTGTAACCGTGCTGGACTCTGTCACATCCCCAGCACATAGTGTGTAACCGTGCCGGGCTCTGTCACATCCCCAGCACATAGCGTGTAACGGTGCCGGCTCTGTCACATCCCCAGCACATAGCGTGTAATGGTGCCGTACTCTGTCACATTCCCAGCACATAGTGTGTAACCGTGCCGGGCTCTGTCACATCCCCAGCACATAGCGTGTAACGGTGCCGGACACTGTGAAATCCCCAGCACATAGCGTGTAACCGTGCCGGGCACTGTCACATCCCCAGCACATAGCATGTAACCGTGTCGGACACTCTCACATCCCCAGCACATAGCGTGTAACTGTGCCGGGCACTGTCACATCCCCAGCACATAGCGTGTAACCGTGTCGGACTCTGTCACATCCCCAGCACATAGCGTGTAACCGTGCCGGGCTCTGTCAAATCCCCAGCGCATAGCGTGTAACCGAGCCGGACACTGTCACATCCCCAGCACATAGCGTGTAACCGTGCCGGACAATGTCACATCCCCAGCATATAACGTGTAACCGTGCCGGGCTCTGTCACATCCCCAGCACATAGCGTGTAACCGTGCCGGGCTCTGTCACATCCCCAGCACATAGCGTGTAACGGTGCAGGGCTCTGTCATATCCCCAGCACATAGCGTGTAACGGTGCCGGACACTGTCACATACACAGCACATAGCGTGTAACCGTGTCGGGTTCTGTCACATCCGCAGCACATAGCGTGTAACCGTGCCATACTCTGTTACATCCGCAGCACATAGCGTGTAACCGTGCCGGACACTGTTATATCCCTAGCACATAGCGTGTAACCGTGCCGGACACTGTTATATCCCCAGCACATAGCATGTGACCGTGCCGGGCTCTGTCACATCCCCAGCACATAGCGTGTGACGGTGCCGGACACTGTCACATCCCCAGCACATAGCGTGTAACGGTGCCGGGCTCTGTCACATCCCCAGCACATAGCGTGTAACGGTGCCGGGCTCTGTCACATCCCCAGCACATAGCGTGTAACGGTGCCGAGCTCTGTCACATCCCCAGCACATAGCGTGTAACGGTGCCGGACACTGTCACATCCCCAGAACATAGCGTGTAATGGTGCCGGGCTCTGTCACATCCCCAGCACATAGCGTGTAACCGTGCCGGACTTTGTCACATCCCCAGCACATAGCGTGTAACGGTGCCGGACACTGTTATATCCGCAGCACATAGCGTGTAACCGTGCCGGACACTGTTATATCCCCAGCACATAGCGTGTAACCGTGCCGGGCTCTGTCATATCCCCAGCACATAGCGTGTAACCGTGCCGGGCTCTGTCACATCCCCAGCACATAGCGTGTAACCGTGCCGGGCTCTGTCACATCCCCAGCACTTAGCGTGTAACCGTGCCGGGCTCTGTCACATCCCCAGCACATAGCATGTAACGGTGCCGGGGCTCTGTCACATCCCCAGCACATAGCGTGTAACGGTGCCGGACACTGTCACATCCCCAGCACATAGCGTGTAACCGTGCCGGGCTCTGTCACATCCCCAGCACATAGCGTTTAACGGTGCCGGGCTCTGTCACATCCCCAGCACATAGCGTGTAACGGTGCCGGACACTGTCACATCCCCAGCACATCGAGTGTAACCGTGTCGGGCTCTGTCACATCCCCAGCATATAGCGTGTAACGGTGCCGGGCTCTGTCACATCCCCAGCGCATAGCGTGTAACCGTGCCGGAAACTGTCACATGCCCAGCATATAGCGTGTAACCGTGCCAGGCTCTGTCACATCCCCAGCACATAGCGTGTAACCGTGCCGGGCTCTATCACATCCCCAGCACATAGCGTGTAACCGTGCCTGGCTCTGTCACATCCCCAGCACATAGCGTGTAACCGTGCCGGGCTCTGTCACATCCCCAGCACAAAGCGTGTAACCATGCCGGGCTCTGTCACATCCCCAGCACATAGTGTGTAACCGTGCCGGACACTGTCACATGACCAGCACATAGCATGTAACGGTGCCGAGCTCTTTCACATCCCTAGCACATAGCGTGTAACCATGCCGGACATTGTCACATGCCCAGCACATAGCGTGTAACCGTGCCGGGCTCTGTCACATCCCCAGAACATAGCGTGTAACCGTGTCAGGCTCTGTCACATCCCCAGAACATAGCGTGAAACCGTGCCAGGCTCTGTCACATCCCCAGCAAATAGCGTGTAACCGTGTCGGGCTCTGTCACATCCCCAGCACATAGCGTGTAACCGTGCCGGACACTGTCAAATCCCCAGCACATAGCGTGTAACCATGCCGGGCTCTGTCACATCCCTAGCACATAGCGTGTAACCATGCCGGGCTCTGTCACATCCCCAGCACATAGCGTGTAACGGTGCGTACTCTGTCACATCCCCAGCACATAGCGTGTAACCATGCCGAGCTCTGTCACATCCCCAGCACATAGCGTGTAACGGTGCCGGGCTCTGTCACATCCCGAGCACATAGCGTGTAACCGTGCCGGGCACTGTCACATCCCCAGCACATAGCGTGTAACAGTGCCGGCTCTGTCACATCCCCAGCACATAGCGTGTAACGGTGCCGGCTCTGTCACATCCCCAGCACATAGCGTGTAACGGTGCCGGGCTCTGTCACATCCCCAGCGCATAGCGTGTAACGGTGCCGGGCTCTGTCACATCCCCAGCACATAGTGTGTAACGGTGCCGGGCTCTGTCACATCCCCAGCACATAGCGTGTAACCGTGCCGGGTTCTGTCACATCCCCAGCACATTGCGTGTAACCGTGCCGGGCTCTGTCACATCCGCAGCACATAGCGTGTAACGGTGCCGGGCTCTGTCACATCCCCAGCACATAGCGTTTAACCGTGCCAGGCTCTGTGACATCCCCAGCACATAGCATGTAACCGTGCCACGCACTGTAACATCCTCAGCACATAGCGTGTAACGGTGCCGGGCTCTGTCACATCCCCAGCACATAGCGTGTAACCGTGTCGGACACTGTCACATCCCCAGCACATAGCGTGTAACCGTGCCGGGCTATGTCACATCCCCAGCACATAGAGTGTAACCGTGCCGGACACTGTCACATCCCCAGCACATAGCGTGTAACTGTGCCGGACACTATCACATCCCCAGCACATAGCGTGTAACGGTGCCGGGCTCTGCCACATCCCCAGCACATAGCGTGTAACCGTGCCATACTCTGTGACATCCCCAGCACATAGCGTGTAACCGTGCCGGACACTGTCACATCCCAAGCACATAGCGTGTAACGGTGCCGGGCTCTGTCACATCCCCAGCACATAGCGTGTAACTGTGCCGGACACTGTCACATCCCCAGCACATAGCGTGTAACGGTGCCGGGCTCTGTCACATCCCCAGCACATAGCGTGTAACCGTGCCGGACACTGTCACATCCCCAGCACATAGCGTGTAACTGTGCCGGACACTATCACATCCCCAGCACATAGCGTGTAACGGTGCCATACTCTGTCACATCCCCAGCACATAGCGTGTAACTGTGCCGGGCTCTGTCACATCCCCAGCACATAGCGTGTAACGGTGCCGGGCTCTGTCACATCCCCAGCACATAGCGTTTAACGGTGTTGGGCACTGTCACATCCCGAGCACATAGCGTGTAACCGTGCCAGGCTCTGTCACATCCACAGCACATAGCATGTAACCGTGCCAGGCTCTGTCACATCCCCAGCACATAGCGTGTAACCGTGTCGGGTTCTGTCACATCCCCAGCACATAGCGTGTAACCGTGCCGGGCTCTGTCACATCCCCAGCACATAGCGTGTAACGGTGCTGGGCTCTGTCACATCCCCAGCACATAGCGTGTAACCGTGTCATACTCTGTCACATCCCCAGCACATAGCGTGTAACCGTGACGGGCTCTGTCACATCCCCAGCACATAGCGTGTAACCGTGCTGGACACTGTCACATCCCAAGCACATAGCGTGTAACGGTGCCGGGCTCTGTCACATCCCCAGCACATAGCGTGTAACTGTGCCGGACACTGTCACATCCCCAGCACATAGCGTGTAACGGTGCTGGGCTCTGTCACATCCCCAGCACATAGCGTGTAACCGTGCCGGACACTGTCACATCCCCAGCACATAGCGTGTAACGGTGCTGGGCTCTGTCACATCCCCAGCACATAGCGTGTAACTGTGCCGGACACTGTCACATCCCCAGCACATAGCGTGTAACGGTGCTGGGCTCTGTCACATCCCCAGCACATAGCGTGTAACCGTGCCGGACACTGTCACATCCCCAGCACATAGCGTGTAATGGTGCCGGGCTCTGTCACATCCCCAGCACATAGCGTGTAACGGTGCCGGGCTCTGTCACATCCCCAGCACATAGCGTGTAACCGTGCCGGACACTGTCACATCCCCAGTACATAGCGTGTAACGGTGCCATACTCTGTCACATCCCCAGCACATAGCGTGTAACTGTGCCGGGCTCTGTCACATCCCCAGCACATAGCGTGTAACGGTGCGGGGCTCTGTCACATCCCCAGCACATAGCGTTTAACGGTGTTGGGCTCTGTCACATCCCGAGCACATAGCGTGTAACCGTGCCAGGCTCTGTCACATCCCCAGCACATAGCATGTAACCGTGCCAGGCTCTGTCACATCCCCAGCACATAGCGTGTAACCGTGTCGGGTTCTGTCACATCCCCAGCACATAGCGTGTAACCGTGCCGGGCTCTGTCACATCCCCAGCACATAGCGTGTAACGGTGCTGGGCTCTGTCACATCCCCAGCACATAGCGTGTAACCGTGTCATACTCTGTCACATCCCCAGCACATAGCGTGTAACCGTGACGGGCTCTGTCACATCCCCAGCACATAGCGTGTAACCGTGCTGGACACTGTCACATCCCAAGCACATAGCGTGTAACGGTGCCGGGCTCTGTCACATCCCCAGCACATAGCGTGTAACTGTGCCGGACACTGTCACATCCCCAGCACATAGCGTGTAACGGTGCTGGGCTCTGTCACATCCCCAGCACATAGCGTGTAACCGTGCCGGACACTGTCACATCCCCAGCACATAGCGTGTAACGGTGCTGGGCTCTGTCACATCCCCAGCACATAGCGTGTAACTGTGCCGGACACTGTCACATCCCCAGCACATAGCGTGTAACGGTGCTGGGCTCTGTCACATCCCCAGCACATAGCGTGTAACCGTGCCGGACACTGTCACATCCCCAGCACATAGCGTGTAATGGTGCCGGGCTCTGTCACATCCCCAGCACATAGCGTGTAACGGTGCCGGGCTCTGTCACATCCCCAGCACATAGCGTGTAACCGTGCCGGACACTGTCACATCCCCAGTACATAGCGTGTAACTGTGCCAGGCTATGTCACATCCCCAGCACATAGCGTGTAATGGTTCCGGGCACTTTCACATCCCCAGCACATAGCGTGTAACCGTGCCATACTCTGTCACATCCCCAGCACATAGCGTGTAACCATGCCGGGCTCTGTCACATCCCCAGCACATAGCATGTAACGGTGCCGGGCTCTGTCACATCCCGAGCACATAGCGTGAAACCGTGCCAGGCTTTGTCACATCCCCAGCACATAGCATGTAACCGTGTCGGGTTCTGTCACATCCCCAGCACATAGCGTGTAACCGTGCCGGGTTCTGTCACATCCCCAGCACATAGCGTGTAACCGTGCTGGACACTGTCACATCCCCTGCACATAGCGTGTAACCGTGCCGGGCACTGTCACATCCCCAGCACATAGCGTGTAACCGTGTCGGACTCTGTCACATCCCCAGCACATAGCGTGTAACCGTGCCGGGCTCTGTCAAATCCCCAGCGCATAGCGTGTAACCGTGCCGGACACTGTCACATCCCCAGCACATAGCGTGTAACCGTGCCGGACAATGTCACATCCCCAGCATATAACGTGTAACCGTGCCGGGCTCTGTCACATCCCCAGCACATAGCGTGTAACCGTGCCGGGCTCTGTCACATTCCCAGCACATAGCGTGTAACGGTGCCGGACAACGTCACGTCCCCAGCACATAGCGTGTAACCGTGCCGGGATCTGTCACATCCCCAGCACATAGCGTGTAATGGTGCCAGACACTGTCACATCCCCAGCACATAGCGTGTAACCGTGCCGGACACTGTCACATCCCAAGCACATAGCGTGTAACGGTGCCAGGCTCTGTCACATCCCCAGCACATAGCGTGTAACCATGCCGGACACTGTCACATCCCCAGCACATAGCGTGTAACCGTCCCGGACACTGTCACATCCTCAGCACATAGCGTGTAACGGTGCCGGACACTGTCACATCCCCAGCACATAGCGTGTAACCGTGCCGGGCACTGTCACATCCCCAGCACATAGCGTGTAACCATGTCGGACACTCTCACATCCCCAGCACATAGCGTGTAACCGTGCCGGGCACTGTCACATCCCCAGCACATAGCGTGTAACCGTGTCGGACTCTGTCACATCCCCAGCACATAGCGTGTAACCGTGCCGGGCTCTGTCAAATCCCCAGCGCATAGCGTGTAACCGTGCCGGACACTGTCACATCCCCAGCACATAGCGTGTAACCGTGCCGGACAATGTCACATCCCCAGCATATAACGTGTAACCGTGCCGGGCTCTGTCACATCCCCAGCACATAGCGTGTAACCGTGCCGGGCTCTGTCACATCCCCAGCACATAGCGTGTAACGGTGCCAGACACTGTCACATCCCCAGCACATAGCGTGTAACCGTGCCGGGCTCTGTCACATCCCCAGCACATAGCGTGTAACGGTGCAGGGCTCTGTCACATCCCCAGCACAAAGCGTGTAACGGTGCCGGACACTGTCACATCCCCAGCACATAGCGTGTAACCGTGTCGGGTTCTGTCACATCCGCAGCACATAGCGTGTAACCGTGCCATACTCTGTTACATCCGCAGCACATAGCGTGTAACCGTGCCGGACACTGTTATATCCCCAGCACATAGCGTGTAACCGTGCCGGACACTGTCACATCCCCAGCACATAGCGTGTAACCGTGTCGGGTTCTGTCACATCCGCAGCACATAGCGTGTAACCGTGCCGGACACTGTTATATCCGCAGCACATAGCGTGTAACCGTGCCGGACACTCTTATATCCCCAGCACATAGCGTGTAACCGTGCCGGGCTCTGTCATATCCCCAGCACATAGCGTGTAACCGTGCCGGGCTCTGTCACATCCCCAGCACATAGCGTGTAACCGTGCCGGGCTCTGTCACATCCCCAGCACATAGCGTGTAACCGTGCCGGGCTCTGTCACATCCCCTGCACATAGTGTGTAACCGTGCCGGGCTCTGTCACATCCCCAGCACATAGCATGTAACGGTGCCGGGGCTCTGTCACATCCCCAGCACATAGCGTGTAACGGTACCGGACACTGTCACATCCCCAGCACATAGCGTGTAACGGTTCCAGGCTCTGTCACATCCCCAGCACATAGCGTGTAACCGTGCCGGGCTCTGTCACATCCCCAGCACATAGCGTGTAACGGTGCCGGACACTGTCACATCCCCAGCACATCGAGTGTAACCGTGTCGGGCTCTGTCACATCCCCAGCACATAGCGTGTAACGGTGCCGGGCTCTGTCACATCCCCAGCGCATAGCGTGTAACCGTGCCGGAAACTGTCACATGCCCAGCATATAGCGTGTAACCGTGCCAGGCTCTGTCACATCCCCAGCACATAGTGTGTAACCGTGCCGGGCTCTGTCACATCCCCAGCACATAGCGTGTAACCGTGCCGGGCTCTGTCACATCCCCAGCACATAGCGTGTAACCGTGCCGGGCTCTGTCACATCCCCAGCACAAAGCATGTAACCATGCCGGGCTCTGTCACATCCCCAGCACATAGCGTGTAACCGTGCCGGACACTGTCACATGACCAGCACATAGCATGTAACGGTGCCGAGCTCTTTCACATCCCCAGCACATAGCGTGTAACCATGCCGGACATTGTCACATGCCCAGCACATAGCGTGTAACCGTGCCGGGCTCTGTCACATCCCCAGAACATAGCGTGTAACCGTGCCAGGCTCTGTCACATCCCCAGAACATAGTGTGTAACCGTGCCGGACACTGTCAAATCCCCAGCACATAGCGTGTAACCGTGCCATACACTGTCACATCCCCAGCACATAGCGTGTAACCATGCCGGGCTCTGTCACATCCCCAGCACATAGCGTGTAACGGTGCGTACTCTGTCACATCCCCAGCACATAGCGTGTAACCGTGCCGAGCTCTGTCACATCCCCAGCACATAGCGTGTAATGGTGCCGGGCTCTGTCACATCCGCAGCACATAGCGTGTAACCGTGCCAGACACTGTTATATCCCCAGCACATAGCGTGTAACCGTGCCGGGCTCTGTCACATCCCCAGCACATAGCGTGTATCCGTGCCGGGCTCTGTCACATCCCCAGCACATAGCGTGTTACCGTGCCGGACACTGTCACATGCCCAGCACATAGCGTGTAACCGTGCCAGGCTCTGTCACATCCCCAGCACATAGCGTGTAACCGTGCTGGGCTCTGTCACATCCCCAGCACATAGCGTGTAACCGTGCCGGACACTGTCACATCCCCAGCACATAGCGTGTAACCGTGCCAGGCTCTGTCACATCCCCAGCACATAGCGTGTAACGGTGCCGGGCTCTGTCACATCCCCAGCACACAGCGTGTAACCGTGCCGGGCTCTGTCACATCCCCAGCACATAGCGTGTAACGGTGCCAGGCTCTGTCACATCCCCAGCACATAGCGTGTAACCGTGCCGGGCTCTGTCACATCCCCAGCACATAGTGTGTAACCGTGCCGGGCTCTGTCACATCCCCAGCACATAGCGTGTAACCGTGCCGGGCTCTGTCACATCCCCAGCACATAGCGTGTAACGGTGCCGGGCTCTGTCACATACCCAGCACATAGCGTGTAACAGTGCCGGGCTCTGTCATATCCCCAGCACATAGCGTGTAACCGTGCCGGGCTCTGTCATATCCCCAGCACATAGCGTGTAACCGTGCCATACTCTGTCATATCCCCAGCACATAGCGTGTAACCGTGCCGGGCTCTGTCATATCCCCAGCACATAGCGTGTAACCGTGCCATACTCTGTCACATCCCCAGCACATAGCGTGTAACCGTGCCATACTCTGTCACATCCCAAGCACATTGCGTGTAACCGTGCCGGGCTCTGTCACATCCCCAGCACATAGCGTGTAACCGTGCCGGGCACTGTCACATCCCCAGCACATAGCGTGTAACAGTGCCGGCTCTGTCACATCCCCAGCACATAGCGTGTAACGGTGCCGGCTCTGTCACATCCCCAGCACATAGCGTGTAACTGTGCCGGGCTCTGTCACATCCCCAGCACATAGCGTGTGATGGTGCCGGGCTCTGTCACATCCCCAGCACATAGCGTGTAACCGTGCCGGGCTCTGTCACATCCCCAGCACATAGCATGTAACCGTGCCGGACACTGTCACATGACCAGCACATAGCGTGTAACGGTGCCGAGCTCTTTCACATCCCCAGCGCATAATGTGTAACCATGCCGGGCTCTGTCACTTCCCCAGCACATAGCGTGTAACCGTGCCGGGTCCTGTCACATCCCCAGCACATAGCGTGTAACCGTGCCGGGCTCTGTCAAATCCCCAGCACATAGCGTGTAACGGTGCCGGACACTGTCACTTCCCCAGCACACAGCATGTAACCGTGCCGGGATCTGTCACATCCGCAGCACATAGCGTGTAACCGTGCCATACTCTGTGACATCCCGAGCACATAGCGTGTAACCGTGCCAGGCTCTGTCACATCCCCAGCACATAGCGTGTAACCGTGCCATACTCTGTGACATCCCGAGCACATAGCGTGTAACCGTGCCAGGCTCTGTCACATCCCCAGCACATAGCGTGTAACCGTGCCAGGCTCTGTCACATCCCCAGCACATAGCGTGTAACCGTGCCGGACACTGTCACATCCCCAGCACATAGCGTGTAACTGTGCCGGACACTATCACATCCCCAGCACATAGCGTGTAACGGTGCCATACTCTGTCACATCCCCAGCACATAGCGTGTAACCGTGCCGGGCTCTGTCACATCCCCAGCACATAGCGTTTAACGGTGTTGGGCTCTGTCACATCCCGAGCACATAGCGTGTAACCGTGCCAGGCTCTGTCACATCCCCAGCACATAGCATGTAACCGTGCCAGGCTCTGTCACATCCCCAGCACATAGCGTGTAACCGTGTCGGGTTCTGTCACATCCCCAGCACATAGCGTGTAACCGTGCCGGGCTCTGTCACATCCCCAGCACATAGCGTGTAACGGTGCTGGGCTCTGTAACATCCCCAGCACATAGCGTGTAACCGTGTCATACTCTGTCACGTCCCCAGCACATAGCGTGTAACCGTGCCGGGATCTGTCACATCCCCAGCACATAGCGTGTAACGGTGCCGGACACTGTCACATCCCCAGCACATAGCGTGTAACCGTGCCGGACACTGTCACATCCCAAGCACATAGCGTGTAACGGTGCCAGGCTCTGTCACATCCCCAGCACATAGCGTGTAACCATGCCGGACACTGTCACATCCCCAGCACATAGCGTGTAACCGTGCCGGATACTGTCACATCCTCAGCACATAGCGTGTAACGGTGCCGGACACTGTCACATCCCCAGCACAAAGCGTGTAACCGTACCGGGCTCTCTCACATCCCCAGCACATAGCGTGTAACGGTGCCGGGCTCTGTCACATCCCAAGCACATAGCGTGTAACTGTGCCGGGCTCTGTCACATCCCCAGCACATAGCGTGTAACAGTGCTGGGCTCTGTCACATCCCTAGCACATAGCATGTAACGGTGCTGGGCTCTGTCACATCCCCAGCACATACTGCTGCGACACACTTTATTCGAGCAAATACCCAGTATGTACCTGGCAGATACCTGGAATGCACCGCTCCTCACCTCTGACAAGCCCCGTTGCATTTGCCTTCCCAGCCTGGGTTCATGCCTGGCTGATGGGCGGCTGATCTGTTAAATGATAATGATTAGGATTTAATAGGCTGCAATGCTTCGCGTGTCTCCAGATGGCATAAATTCATGAATTGTAATGCAGTATATATATATATACTGTGCAGTATTGCAGCCAGCGGGAATAAAATGCTTCAATCCCTGCCTGGAAAATAACTCAATGCACTCGGGCAGAAAACAGTCACAAACCTCAATACACCCGGGTATACCCGAATTCGTGGGACTAGCCGAGCTCGAATAAAGTGTGTCGCCAGTGTAGCGTGTAACTGTGCCGGACTCTGTCACATCCCCAGCACATAGCGTGTAATGGTGCTAGGCTCTGTAACATCCCCAGCACATAGCGTGTAACCGTGCCGGGCTCTGTCACATCCCCAGCACATAGCGTGTAACCGTGCCGGGCTCTGTCACATTCCCAGCACATATCGTGTAACAGTGGCGGGCTCTGTCACATCCCAAGCACATAGCGTGTAACCGTGCCGGGCTCTGTCACATCCCGAGCACATAGCGTGTAACGGTGCTGGGCTCTGTCACATCCCTAGCAGATAGCGTGTAATGGTGCCAGGCTCTGTCACATCCCCAGCACATAGCGTGTAACGGTGCCGGGCTCTGTCATATTCCCAGCACATAGCGTGTAACGGTGCCGGGCTCTGTCACATTCCCAGCACATAGCGTGTAACGGTGCCGGGCTCTGTCACATCCCCAGCACATAGTGTGTAACAGTGCCGGGCTCTGTCACATCCCCAGCACATAGCGTGTAATGGTGCCATACTCTGTCACATTCCCAGCACATAGCGTGTAACCGTGCCAGACACTGTCACATCCCCAGCACATAGCGTGTAACCGTGCCGGGCACTGTCACATCCCCAGCACATAGCGTGTAACCGTGTCGGACACTCTCACATCCCCAGCACATAGCGTGTAACCGTGTCGGACACTGTCACATCCCCAGCACATAGCGTATAACCGTGCCGGACACTGTAACATCCCAAGCACATAGCGTGTAACCGTGCCATACTCTGTCACATCCCCAGCACATAGCGTGTAACCGTGCCAGACACTGTCACATCCCCAGCACATAGCGTGTAACTGTGCCGGGCTCTGTCACATCCCCAGCACATAGCATGTAACGGTGCCGGGCTCTGTCACATCCCCAGCACATAGCGTGTAACCGTGCCGGGCTCTGTCACATCCCAAGCACATAGCGTGTAACCGTGCCGGACACTGTAACATCCCAAGCACATAGTGTGTAACCGTGCCATACACTGTCACATCCCCAGCACATAGCGTGTAACCGTGCCGGGCACTGTCAGATACACAGCACACAGCGTGTAACCGTGCCGGGCTCTGTCACATCCCTAGCACATAGCGTGTAACTGTGCCGGGCTCTGTCACATCCCCAGCACATAGTGTGTAACGGTGCCGGACACTGTCACATCCCCAGCACATAGTGTGTAACTGTGCCGGACACTGTCACATCCCCAGCACATAGCATGTAACGGGGCCGGGCTCTGTCACATCCACATCACATAGCGTGTAACTGTGCCGGACACTGTCACATCCCCAGCACATAGCGTGTAACGGTGCCGGACACTGTCACATCCCCAGCACATAGCGTGTAACGGTGCCATAATCTGTCACATCCCCAGCATATAGCGTGTAACCGTGCCGGGCTCTGTCACATCCCCAGCACATAGCGTGTTACGGTGCCGGGCTCTGTCACATCCCCAGCACATAGCGTGAAACCGTGCCGGGCTCTGTCACATCCCCAGCACATAGCGTGTAACGGTGCCGGGCTCTGTCACATCCCCAGCACATAGCATGTAACCATGCCTTTTCTGTCACATCCCCAGCACATAGCGTGTAACCGTGACGGGCTCTGTCACATCCCCAGCACATAGCGTGTAACCGTGCCGGACACTGTCACATCCCAAGCACATAGCGTGTAACCATGCCGGGCTCTGTCACATCCCCAGCACATAGCGTGTAACCGTGCCGGACACTGTCACATCCCCAGCACATAGCGTGTAACGGTGCCGGACACTGTCACATCCCCAGCACATAGCGTGTAACTGTGCCGGGCTCTGTCACATCCCCAGCACATAGCGTGTAACCGTGTCGCGCTCTGTCACATCCCCAGCACATAGCGTGTAACTGTGCCGGGCTCTGTTATATCCCCAGCACATAGCGTGTAACTGTGCCGGGCTCTGTCACATCCCCAGCACATAGCGTGTAACCGTGCTGGACACTGTCACATCCCCAGCACAAAACGTGTAACCGTGCCGGGCTCTGTCACATCCCCAGCACATAGCGTGTAACCGTGCCGGGCTCTGTCACATCCCCAGCACATAGCGTGTAACTATGCTGGACACTGTCATATCCCCAGCACATAGCGTGTAACGGTGCCGGGCTCTGTCACATCCCCAGCACATAGCGTGTAACTGTGCCGGACACTGTCACATCCCCGGCACATAGCGTGTTACCGTGCCGGACACTGTCACATCCGCAGCACATAGCGTGTAACTGTGCCAGGCTCTGTCACATCCCCAGCACATAGCGTGTAACCGTGCCGGGCTCTGTCACATCCCCAGCACATAGCGTGTAACCGTGCCGGGCTCTGTCACATCCACAGCACATAGCGTGTAACCGTGCCGGGCTCTGTCACATCCCCAGCACATAGCGTGTAACGGTGCCGGGCTCTGTCACATCCCCAGCACATAGCGTGTAACCGTGCCGGGCTCTGTCACATCCCCAGCACATAGCATGTAACGGTGCCGGGCTCTGTCACATCCCCAGCACATAGCGTGTAACCGTGCCGGGCTCTGTCACATCCCCAGCACTGAGCGTGTAACGGTGCCGGACACTGTCACATCCCCAGCACATAGCGTGTAACCGTGCCGGACTCTGTCACATCCCCAGCACATAGCATGTAACGGTGCCGGGCTCTGTCACATCCCCAGCACATAGCGTGTAACTGTGCCGGACACTGTCACATTCCCAGCACATAGCGTGTAACGGTGCCGGACACTGTCACATACCCAGCACATAGCGTGTAACTGTGCCGGACACTGTCACATCCCCAGCACATAGCATGTAACGGTGCCGGACACTGTCACATCCCTAGCACATAGCGTGTAACTGTGCCGAACACTGTCACATCCCCAGCACAAAACGTGTAACGGTGCCGGGCTCTGTCACATCCCCAGCACATAGTGTGTAACCGTGCCGGACTCTGTCACATCCCCAGCACATAGCGTGTAACCGTGCCGGGCTCTGTCACATCCCCAGCACATAGCGTGTAACTATGCTGGACACTGTCATATCCCCAGCACATAGCGTGTAACCGTGCCGGGCTCTGTCACATCCCCAGCACATAGCGTGTAACTATGCTGGACACTGTCATATCCCCAGGACATAGCATGTAACGGTGCCGGGCTCTGTCACATCCCCAGCACATAGCGTGTAACCGTGCCGAGCTCTGTCACATCCCCAGCACATTGCGTGTAACCGTGCCGGGCTCTGTCACATCCCCAGCACATAGCGTGTAACGGTGCCATAATCTGTCACATCCCCAGCACATAGCGTGTAACCATGCTGGGCTCTGTCACATCCCCAGCACATAGCGTGTAACCGTGCCGGGCTCTGTCACATCCCCAGCACATAGCGGGTAACGGTGCCGGGCTCTGTCACATCCCCAGCACATAGCGTGTAATGATGCCGAGCTCTGTCACATCCCCAGCACATAGCGTGTAACCGTGCCGGGCTCTGTCACATCCCCAGCACATAGTTTGTAACCGTGCCGGGCTCTGTCACATCCCCAGCACATAGCGTGTGACGGTGCCGGACACTGTCACATCCCCAGCACATAGCGTGTAACGGTGCCATAATCTGTCACATCCCCAGCATATAGCGTGTAACCGTGCCGGGCTCTGTCACATCCCCAGCACATAGCGTGTTACGGTGCCGGGCTCTGACACATTCCAAGCACATAGCATGTAACGGTGCCGGACACTGTCACATTCCCAGCACATAGCGTGTAACGGTGCCATAATCTGTCACATCCCCAGCACATAGCGTGTAACCATGCCGGGCTCTGTCACATCCCCAGCACATAGCGTGTAACGGTGCGTACTCTGTCACATTCCCAGCACATAGCGTGTAACGGTGCCATAATCTGTCACATCCCCAGCATAGAGCGTGTAACCGTGCCGGGCTCTGTCACATCCCCAGCATATAGCGTGTAACCGTGCCGGGCTCTGTCACATCCCCAGCACATAGCGTGAAACCATGCCGGGCTCTGTCACATCCCCAGCACATAGCGTGTAACCGTGCCGGGCTCTGTCACATCCCCAGCACATAGCGTGTAACCGTGCCGGGCTCTGTCACATCCCCAGCACATAGTGTGTAACCGTGCCGGGCTCTGTCACATCCCCAGCACATAGCATGTAACCGTGCTGGGCTCTGTCACATCCCCAGCACATTGCGTGTAACTGTGCCAGGCTCTGTCACATCCCCAGCACATAGCGTGTAACGGTGCCGGGCTCTGTCACATCCCCAGCACATAGCGTATAACCATGCCGGGCTCTGTCACATCCCCAGCACATAGCGTGTAACAGTGCCATACTCTGTCACATCCCCAGCACATAGCGTGTAACCGTGCCGGGCTCTGTCACATCCCCAGCAAATAGCGTGTAACCGTGCCATACTCTGTCACATCCCCAGCACATAGCGTGTAACCGTGCCGGGCTCTGTCACATCCCCAGCACATAGCGTGTAACCGTGCCGGGCTCTGTCACATCCGCAGCACATAGCATGTAACGGTGCCGGACACTGTCACATCCCCAGCACATAGTGTGTAACTGTGCCGGACACTGTCACATCCCCAGAACATAGCGTGTAACCGTGCCGGACACTGTCACATCCCCAGCACATAGCGTGTAACTGTGCCGGACACTGTCACATCCCCAGCACATAGCGTGTAACGGTGCCGGACACTGTCACATCCCCAGCACATAGCGTGTAACTGTGCCGGACACTGTCACATCCCCAGCACATAGCATGTAACGGTGCCGGACACTGTCACATCCCTAGCACATAGCGTGTAACTGTGCCGGACACTGTCACATCCCCAGCACAAAACGTGTAACGGTGCCGGGCTCTGTCACATCCCCAGCACATAGCGTGTAACCGTGCCGGGCTCTGTCACATCCCCAGCACATAGCGTGTAACCGTGCCGGGCTCTGTCACATCCCCAGCACATAGCGTGTAACTATGCTGGACACTGTCACATCCCCAGCACATAGCGTATAACAGTGCCGGGCTCTGTCACATCCCCAGCACATAGCGTGTAACCGTGCCGGGCTCTGTCACATCCCCAGCACATAGCGTGTAACGGTGACGGACAACGTCACGTCCCCAGCACATAGCGCGTAACCGTGCCGGGATCTGTCACATCCCCAGCACATTGCGTGTAACCGTGCCGGGCTCTGTCACATCCCCAGCACATAGCGTGTAACCGTGCCGGGCTCTGTCACATCCCCAGCACATTGCGTGTAACGGTGCCGGACACTGTCACATCCCCAGCACATAGCGTGTAACGGTGCCGGACACTGTCACATCCCCAGCACATAGCGTGTAACTGTGCAGGACACTGTCACATCCCCAGCACATAGCATGTAACGGTGCCGGACACTGTCACATCCCTAGCACATAGCGTGTAACCGTGCCGGGCTCTGTCACATCCCCAGCACATAGCGTGTAACCGTGCCGGGCTCTGTCACATCCCCAGCACATAGTGTGTAACCGTGCCGGGCTCTGTCACATCCCCAGCACATAGCATGTAACCGTGCTGGGCTCTGTCACATCCCCAGCACATTGCGTGTAACTGTGCCAGGCTCTGTCACATCCCCAGCACATAGCGTGTAACGGTGCCGGGCTCTGTCACATCCCCAGCACATAGCGTATAACCATGCCGGGCTCTGTCACATCCCCAGCACATAGCGTGTAACAGTGCCATACTCTGTCACATCCCCAGCACATAGCGTGTAACCGTGCCGGGCTCTGTCACATCCCCAGCAAATAGCGTGTAACCGTGCCATACTCTGTCACATCCCCAGGACATAGCGTGTAACCGTGCCGGGCTCTGTCACATCCCCAGCACATAGCGTGTAACCGTGCCGGGCTCTGTCACATCCGCAGCACATAGCATGTAACGGTGCCGGACACTGTCACATCCCCAGCACATAGTGTGTAACTGTGCCGGACACTGTCACATCCCCAGCACATAGCGTGTAACCGTGCCGGACACTGTCACATCCCCAGCACATAGCGTGTAACTGTGCCGGACACTGTCACATCCCCAGCACATAGCGTGTAACGGTGCCGGACACTGTCACATCCCCAGCACATAGCGTGTAACTGTGCCGGACACTGTCACATCCCCAGCACATAGCATGTAACGGTGCCGGACACTGTCACATCCCTAGCACATAGCGTGTAACTGTGCCGGACACTGTCACATCCCCAGCACAAAACGTGTAACGGTGCCGGGCTCTGTCACATCCCCAGCACATAGCGTGTAACCGTGCCGGGCTCTGTCACATCCCCAGCACATAGCGTGTAACCGTGCCGGGCTCTGTCACATCCCCAGCACATAGCGTGTAACTATGCTGGACACTGTCATATCCCCAGGACATAGCGTATAACAGTGCCGGGCTCTGTCACATCCCCAGCACATAGCGTGTAACCGTGCCGGGCTCTGTCACATCCCCAGCACATAGCGTGTAACGGTGACGGACAACGTCACGTCCCCAGCACATAGCGCGTAACCGTGCCGGGATCTGTCACATCCCCAGCACATTGCGTGTAACCGTGCCGGGCTCTGTCACATCCCCAGCACATAGCGTGTAACCGTGCCGGGCTCTGTCACATCCCCAGCACATTGCGTGTAACGGTGCCGGACACTGTCACATCCCCAGCACATAGCGTGTAACGGTGCCGGACACTGTCACATCCCCAGCACATAGCGTGTAACTGTGCAGGACACTGTCACATCCCCAGCACATAGCATGTAACGGTGCCGGACACTGTCACATCCCTAGCACATAGCGTGTAACTGTGCCGGACACTGTCACATCCCCAGCACAAAACGTGTAACGGTGCCGGGCTCTGTCACATCCCCAGCACATAGTGTGTAACCGTTCCGGACTCTGTCACATCCCCAGCACATAGCGTGTAACCGTGCCGGGCTCTGTCACATCCCCAGCACATAGCGTGTAACTATGCTGGACACTGTCATATCCCCAGCACATAGCGTGTAACCGTGTCGGGCTCTGTCACATCCCCAGCACATAGCGTGTAACTATGCTGGACACTGTCATATCCCCAGGACATAGCGTGTAACGGTGCCGGGCTCTGTCACATCCCCAGCACATAGCGTGTAACCGTGCCGGGCTCTGTCACATCCCCAGCACATTGCGTGTAACGGTGCCGGACACTGTCACATCCCCAGCACATAGCGTGTAACGGTGCCGGACACTGTCACATCCCCAGCACATAGCGTGTAACTGTGCCGGACACTGTCACATCCCCAGCACATAGCATGTAACGGTGCCGGACACTGTCACATCCCTAGCACATAGCGTGTAACGGTGCCGGACACTGTCACATCCCCAGCACAAAACGTGTAACGGTGCCGGGCTCTGTCACATCCCCAGCACATAGCGTGTAACGGTGTCGGGCTCTGTCACATCCCCAGCACATAGTGTGTAACCGTGCCGGGCTCTGTCATATCCCCAGCACATAGCATGTAACGTTGCCGGGCTCTGTCACATCCCCAGCACATAGCGTGTAACCGTGCCGGACTCTGTCACATCCCCAGCACATAGCGTGTAACCGTGCCGGGCTCTGTCACATCCCCAGCACATAGCGTGTAACTATGCTGGACACTGTCATATCCCCAGCACATAGCGTGTAACCGTGTCAGGCTCTGTCACATCCCCAGCACATAGCGTGTAACTATGCTGGCCACTGTCATATCCCCAGGACATAGCGTGTAACGGTGCCGGGCTCTGTCACATCCCCAGCACATAGCGTGTAACCGTGCCGGGCTCTGTCACATCCCCAGCACATAGCGTGTAACGGTGACGGACAACGTCACGTCCCCAGCACATAGCGTGTAACCGTGCCGGGATCTGTCACATCCCCAGCACATTGCGTGTAACCGTGCCGGGCTCTGTCACATCCCCAGCACATAGCGTGTAACCGTGCCGGGCTCTGTCACATCCCCAGCACATAGCGTGTAACGGTGCCCGACACTGTCACATCCCCAGCACATAGCGTGTAACCGTGCCGGACACTGTCACATCCCCAGCACATAGCGTGTAACCGTGCCGGACACTGTCACATCCCCAGCACATAGCGTGTAACCGTGCCGGGCTCTGTCACATCCCCAGCACATAGCGTGTAACCGTGCCGGGCTCTGTCACATCCGCAGCACATAGCGTGTAACCGTGCCGGGCTCTGTCACATCCCCAGCACATAGCGTGTAACCGTGTGGGCTCTGTCACATCCCCAGCACATAGCGTGTAACGGTGCCGGGCTCTGTCACATCCCCAGCACATAGCGTGTGACGGTGCTGGACACTGTCACATCCCCAGCACATAGCGTGTAACGGTGCCGGGCTCTGTCACATCCCCAGCACATAGCGTGTAACGGTGCCGGACACTGTCACATCCCCAGCACATAGCGTGTAACCATGCCGGGCCCTGTCATATCCCCAGCACATAGCGTGTAACGGTGCCGGGCTCTGTCACATTCCCAGCACATAGTGTGTAACCGTGCCGGGCTCTGACACATCCACAGCACATAGCGTGTAACGGTGCCGGACACTGTCACATCCCCAGCACATAGCGTGTAACGGTGCCGGACACTGTCACATCACCAGAACATAGCGTGTAACCGTGCCGGGCTCTGTCACATCCCCAGCACATAGCGTGTAACCGTGCCGGGCTCTGTCACATCCCCAGCACATAGCGTGTAACGGTGCCGGACACTGTCACATCCCCAGCACATAGCGTGTAACCGTGCCAGGCTCTGTCACATCCCCAGCACATAGCGTGTAACCATGCCGAACTCTGTCACATCCCCAGCACATAGCGTGTAACTGTGCCAGGCTCTGTCACATCCCCAGCACATAGCGTGTAACCGTGCCATACTCTGTCACATCCCCAGCACATAGCGTGTAACCATGCCGGGCTCTGACACATCCACAGCACATAGCGTGTAACGGTGCCAGGCTCTGTCACATCCCCAGCACATAGCGTGTAACCGTGCCGGGCTCTGACACATCCACAGCACATAGCGTGTAACGGTGCCGGACACTGTCACATCCCCAGCACATAGTGTGTAACCGTGCCGGGCTCTGTCACATCCCCAGCACATAGCGTGTAACCGTGCTGGGCTCTGTCACATCCCCAGCACATAGCGTGTAACGGTGCCGGGCTCTGTCATATCCCCAGCACATAGCGTGTAACGTTGCCGGGCTCTGTCACATCCCCAGCACATAGTGTGTAACCGTGCCGGGCTCTGTCATATCCCCAGCACATAGCGTGTAACGTTGCCGGGCTCTGTCACATCCCCAGCACATAGCGTGTAACTATGCTGGACACTGTCATATCCCCAGCACATAGCGTGTAACCGTGTCAGGCTCTGTCACATCCTCAGCACATAGCGTGTAACTATGCTGGCCACTGTCATATCCCCAGGACATAGCGTGTAACGGTGCCGGGCTCTGTCACATCCCCAGCACATAGCGTGTAACCGTGCCGGGCTCTGTCACATCCCCAGCACATAGCGTGTAACGGTGACGGACAACGTCACGTCCCCAGCACATAGCGTGTAACCGTGCCGGGATCTGTCACATCCCCAGCACATTGCGTGTAACCGTGCCGGGCTCTGTCACATCCCCAGCACATAGCGTGTAACCGTGCCGGGCTCTGTCACATCCCCAGCACATAGCGTGTAATGGTGCCCGACACTGTCACATCCCCAGCACATAGCGTGTAACCGTGCCGGACACTGTCACATCCCCAGCACATAGCGTGTAACCGTGCCGGACACTGTCACATCCCCAGCACATAGCGTGTAACCGTGCCGGGCTCTGTCACATCCCCAGCACATAGCGTGTAACCGTGCCGGGCTCTGTCACATCCGCAGCACATAGCGTGTAACCGTGCCGGGCTCTTTCTCATCCCCAGCACATAGCGTGTAACCGTGTGGGCACTGTCACATCCCCAGCACATAGCGTGTAACGGTGCCGGGCTCTGTCACATCCCCAGCACATAGCGTGTGACGGTGCTGGACACTGTCACATCCCCAGCACATAGCGTGTAACGGTGCCGGGCTCTGTCACATCCCCAGCACATAGCGTGTAACGGTGCCGGACACTGTCACATCCCCAGCACATAGCGTGTAACCATGCCGGGCCCTGTCATATCCCCAGCACATAGCGTGTAACGGTGCCGGGCTCTGTCACATTCCCAGCACATAGTGTGTAACCGTGCCGGGCTCTGACACATCCACAGCACATAGCGTGTAACGGTGCCGGACACTGTCACATCCCCAGCACATAGCGTGTAACGGTGCCGGACACTGTCACATCACCAGAACATAGCGTGTAACCGTGCCGGGCTCTGTCACATCCCCAGCACATAGCGTGTAACCGTGCCGGGCTCTGTCACATCCCCAGCACATAGCGTGTAACGGTGCCGGACACTGTCACATCCCCAGCACATAGCGTGTAACCGTGCCAGGCTCTGTCACATCCCCAGCACATAGCGTGTAACCGTGCCGAACTCTGTCACATCCCCAGCACATAGCGTGTAACTGTGCCAGGCTCTGTCACATCCCCAGCACATAGCGTGTAAACGTGCCATACTCTGTCACATCCCCAGCACATAGCGTGTAACCGTGCCGGGCTCTGACACATCCACAGCACATAGCGTGTAACGGTGCCGGGCTCTGTCACATCCCCAGCACATAGCGTGTAACCGTGCCGGGCTCTGACACATCCACAGCACATAGCGTGTAACGGTGCCGGACACTGTCACATCCCCAGCACATAGTGTGTAACCGTGCCGGGCTCTGACACATCCACAGCACATAGCGTGTAACGGTGCCGGACACTGTCACATCCCCAGCACATAGCGTGTAACGGTGCCGGACACTGTCACATCCCCAGCACATAGCGTGTAACCGTGCCGGGCTCTGTCACATCCCAAGCACATAGCGTGTAACCGTGCCGGGCTCTGTCACATCCCCAGCACATAGCGTGTAACGGTGCCGGACACTGTCACATCCCCAGCACATAGCGTGTAACCATGCCGGGCCCTGTCACATCCCCAGCACATAGCGTGTAACGGTGCCGGGCTCTGTCACATCCCCAGCACATATCGTGTAACCATGCCGGGCCCTGTCACATCCCCAGCACATAGCGTGTAACCGTGCCGGGCTCTGTCACATCCCCAGCACATAGCGTGTAACGGTGCCGGACACTGTCACATCCCCAGCACATAGCGTGTAACCATGCCGGGCCCTGTCATATCCCCAGCACATAGCGTGTAACGGTGCCGGGCTCTGTCACATCCCCAGCACATAGTGTGTAACCGTGCCGGGCTCTGACACATCCACAGCACATAGCGTGTAACCGTGCCGGGCTCTGTCACATCCCCAGCACATAGCGTGTAAAGGTGCCGGACACTATCACATCCCCAGCACATAGCGTGTAACGGTGCCGGACACTGTCACATCACCAGAACATAGCGTGTAACCGTGCCGGGCTCTGTCACATCCCCAGCACATAGCGTGTAACCGTGCCGGACACTGTCACATCCCCAGCACATAGCGTGTAACGGTGCCAGACACTGTCACATCCCCAGCACATAGCGTGTAACCGTGCCAGGCTCTGTCACATCCCCAGCACATAGCGTGTAACCGTGCCGGGCCCTGTCACATCCCCAGCACATAGCATGTAACCGTGCCGGGCTCTGTCACATCCCCAGCACATAGCGTGTAACGGTGCCGGGCTCTGTCACATCCCCAGCACATAGTGTGTAACCGTGCCGGGCTCTGTCACATCCCCAGCACATAGCGTGTAACCGTGCCATACACTGTCACATCCCCAGCACATAGCGTGTAACGGTGCCGGGCTCTGTCACATCCCCAGCACATAGTGTGTAACGGTGCCGGGCTCTGTCACATCCCCAGGACATAGCGTGTAACCATGCCGAACACTGTCATATCCCCAGCACATAGCGTGTAACGGTGCCAGACACCGTCACATCCCAAGCACATTGCGTGTAACCGTGCCATACTCTGTCACATCCCCAGCACATAGCGTGTAACCGTGCCGGGCACTGTCACATATCCAGCACACAGCGTGTAACCGTGCCGGGCTCTATCACATCCGTTGCACATAGCGTGTAACGGTGCCAGACACTGTCACATCCCCATCACATAGCATGTAACGGTGCCGGGCTCTGTCACATCCCCAGCACATAGCATGTAACTGTGCCGGACACTGTCACATCCCCAGCACATAGCGTGTAACGGTGCCGGACACTGTCACATCCCCAGCACATAGCGTGAAACTGTGCTGGACACTGTCACATCCCCAGCACATAGCGTGTAACTGTGCCAGGCTCTGTCACATCCCCAGCACATAGCATGTAACCGTTCCGGGATCTGTCACATCCCCAGCACATAGCGTGTAACCGTGCCGGACTCTGTCACATCCCCAGCACATAGCGTGTAACCGTGCCGGGATCTGTCACATCCCCAGCACATAGCGTGTAACTGTGCCAGGCTCTGTCACATCCCCAGCACATAGCGTGTAACCGTGCCATACTCTGTCACATCCCCAGCACATAGCGTGTAACCGTGCCGGGCTCTGTCACATCCCCAGCACATAGCGTGTAACCGTGCCGGGCTCTGTCACATCCCCAGCACATAGCGTGTAACCATGCCGGGCTCTGTCACATCCCCAGCACATAGCGTGTAACCGTGCCGGACTCTGTCACATCCCCAGCACATAGCGTGTAACCGTGCCGGGCTCTGTCACATCCCCAGCACATAGCGTGTAACCGTGCCGAACTCTGTCACGTCCCCAGCACATAGCGTGTAACTGTGCCAGGCTCTGTCACATCCCCAGCACATAGCGTGTAACCGTGCCATACTCTGTCACATCCCCAGCACATAGCGTGTAACCGTGCCGGGCTCTGACACATCCACAGCACATAGCGTGTAACGGTGCCGGGCTCTGTCACATCCCCAGCACATAGCGTGTAACCGTGCCGGGCTCTGACACATCCACAGAACATAGCGTGTAACGGTGCCGGACACTGTCACATCCCCAGCACATAGTGTGTAACCGTGCCGAGCTCTGACACATCCACAGCACATAGCGTGTAACGGTGCCGGACACTGTCACATCCCCAGCACATAGCGTGTAACGGTGCCGGACACTGTCACATCCCCAGCACATAGCGTGTAACCGTGCCGGGCTCTGTCACATCCCCAGCACATAGCGTGTAACCGTGCCGGGCTCTGTCACATCCCCAGCACATAGCGTGTAACGGTGCCGGACACTGTCACATCCCCAGCACATAGCGTGTAACCATGCCGGGCCCTGTCACATCCCCAGCACATAGCGTGTAACGGTGCCGGGCTCTGTCACATCCCCAGCACATATCGTGTAACCGTGCCGGGCTCTGTCACATCCCCAGCACATAGCGTGTAACGGTGCCGGGCTCTGTCACATCCCCAGCACATAGCGTGTAACCGTGCCGGGCTCTGTCACATCCCCAGCACATAGCGTGTAACGGTGCCGGACACTGTCACATCCCCAGCACATAGCGTGTAACCATGCCGGGCCCTGTCACATCCCCAGCACATAGCGTGTAACGGTTCCGGGCTCTGTCACATCCCCAGCACATAGCGTGTAACCATGCCGGGCCCTGTCACATCCCCAGCACATAGCGTGTAACGGTGCCGGACACTGTCACATCCCCAGCACATAGCGTGTAACCATGCCGGGCCCTGTCACATCCCCAGCACATAGCGTGTAACGGTGCCGTACTCTGTCAAATCCCCAGCACATAGCGTGTAACGGTGCCGGGCTCTGACACATCCCAAGCACATAGCGTGTAACCGTGCGTACTCTGTCACATCCCCAGCACATAGCATGTAACGGTGCCATAATCTGTCACATCCCCAGCATATAGCGTGTAACCGTGCCGGGCTCTGTCACATCCCCAGCACATAGCGTGTAACCGTGCCGGGCTCTGTCACATCCCCAGCACATAGCGTGAAACCATGCCGGGCTCTGTCACATCCCCAGCATATAGCGTGTAACGGTGCCGGGCTCTGTCACATCCCCAGCACATAGCGTGTAACCGTGCCATACACTGTCACATCCCCAGCACATAGCGTGTAACGGTGCCGGGCTCTGTCACATCCCCAGGACATAGCGTGTAACCGTGCCGAACACTGTCATATCCCCAGCACATAGCGTGTAACGGTGCCAGACACCGTCACATCCCAAGCACATTGCGTGTAACCGTGCCATACTCTGTCACATCCCCAGCACATAGCGTGTAACCGTGCCGGGCACTGTCACATATCCAGCACACAGCGTGTAACCGTGCCGGGCTCTATCACATCCGTTGCACATAGCGTGTAACGGTGCCAGACACTGTCACATCCCCAGCACATAGCATGTAACGGTGCCGGGCTCTGTCACATCCCCAGCACATAGCATGTAACTGTGCCGGACACTGTCACATCCCCAGCACATAGCGTGTAACGGTGCCGGACACTGTCACATCCCCAGCACATAGCGTGAAACTGTGCTGGACACTGTCACATCCCCAGCACATAGCGTGTAACTGTGCCAGGCTCTGTCACATCCCCAGCACATAGCGTGTAACCGTGCCGGGATCTGTCACATCCCCAGCACATAGCGTGTAACCGTGCCGGACTCTGTCACATCCCCAGCACATAGCGTGTAACCGTGCCGGGATCTGTCACATCCCCAGCACATAGCGTGTAACCGTGCCAGACTCTGTCACATCCCCAGCACATAGCGTGTAACCGTGCCAGACACTGTCACATCCCCAGCACATAGCGTGTAACCGTGCCGGGCTCTGTCACATCCCCAGCACATAGCGTGTAACTGTGCCGGGCTCTGTCTCATCCCCAGCGCATAGCGTGTAACCATGCCGGGCTCTGTCACATCCCCAGCACATAGCGTGTAACCGTGCCGGACTCTGTCACATCCCCAGCACATAGCGTGTACCCGTGCCGGGCTCTGTCACATCCCCAGCACATAGCGTGTAACGGTGCCGGGCTCTGTCACATTCCCAGCACATAGCGTGTAACCGTGCCGGGCTCTGTCACATCCCCAGCACATAGCGTGTACCCATGCCGGGCTCTGTCACATCCCCAGCACATAGCGTGTAACCGTGCCGGACACTGTCACATCCCCAGCACATAGCATGTAACGGTGCCAGCCTCTGTCACATCCCCAGCACATAGCGTGTAACCGTGCCGGGCTCTGTCACATCCCCAGCACATAGCGTGTAACTGTGCCGGGCTCTGTCACATCCCCAGCACATAGCGTGTAACTGTGCCGGGCTCTGTCACATCCCCAGCACATAGTGTGTGACCATGCCGGACACTGTCACATCCCCAGCACATAGCGTGTAACCATGCCGGGCTCTGTCACATCCCCAGCACATAGCGTGTAACCGTGCCGGACACTGTCACATCCCCAGCACATAGTGTGTAACGGTGCCGGGCTCTGTCACATCCCCAGGACATAGCGTGTAACCATGCCGAACACTGTCATATCCCCAGCACATAGCGTGTAACGGTGCCAGACACCGTCACATCCCAAGCACATTGCGTGTAACCGTGCCATACTCTGTCACATCCCCAGCACATAGCGTGTAACCGTGCCGGGCACTGTCACATATCCAGCACACAGCGTGTAACCGTGCCGGGCTCTATCACATCCGTTGCACATAGCGTGTAACGGTGCCAGACACTGTCACATCCCCATCACATAGCATGTAACGGTGCCGGGCTCTGTCACATCCCCAGCACATAGCATGTAACTGTGCCGGACACTGTCACATCCCCAGCACATAGCGTGTAACGGTGCCGGACACTGTCACATCCCCAGCACATAGCGTGAAACTGTGCTGGACACTGTCACATCCCCAGCACATAGCGTGTAACTGTGCCAGGCTCTGTCACATCCCCAGCACATAGCGTGTAACCGTTCCGGGATCTGTCACATCCCCAGCACATAGCGTGTAACCGTGCCGGACTCTGTCACATCCCCAGCACATAGCGTGTAACCGTGCCGGGATCTGTCACATCCCCAGCACATAGCGTGTAACTGTGCCAGGCTCTGTCACATCCCCAGCACATAGCGTGTAACCGTGCCATACTCTGTCACATCCCCAGCACATAGCGTGTAACCGTGCCGGGCTCTGTCACATCCCCAGCACATAGCGTGTAACCGTGCCGGGCTCTGTCACAACCCCAGCACATAGCGTGTAACCATGCCGGGCTCTGTCACATCCCCAGCACATAGCGTGTAACCGTGCCGGACTCTGTCACATCCCCAGCACATAGCGTGTAACCGTGCCGGGCTCTGTCACATCCCCAGCACATAGCGTGTAACCGTGCCGAACTCTGTCACGTCCCCAGCACATAGCGTGTAACTGTGCCAGGCTCTGTCACATCCCCAGCACATAGCGTGTAACCGTGCCATACTCTGTCACATCCCCAGCACATAGCGTGTAACCGTGCCGGGCTCTGACACATCCACAGCACATAGCGTGTAACGGTGCCGGGCTCTGTCACATCCCCAGCACATAGCGTGTAACCGTGCCGGGCTCTGACACATCCACAGAACATAGCGTGTAACGGTGCCGGACACTGTCACATCCCCAGCACATAGTGTGTAACCGTGCCGAGCTCTGACACATCCACAGCACATAGCGTGTAACGGTGCCGGACACTGTCACATCCCCAGCACATAGCGTGTAACGGTGCCGGACACTGTCACATCCCCAGCACATAGCGTGTAACCGTGCCGGGCTCTGTCACATCCCCAGCACATAGCGTGTAACCGTGCCGGGCTCTGTCACATCCCCAGCACATAGCGTGTAACGGTGCCGGACACTGTCACATCCCCAGCACATAGCGTGTAACCATGCCGGGCCCTGTCACATCCCCAGCACATAGCGTGTAACGGTGCCGGGCTCTGTCACATCCCCAGCACATATCGTGTAACCGTGCCGGGCTCTGTCACATCCCCAGCACATAGCGTGTAACGGTGCCGGGCTCTGTCACATCCCCAGCACATAGCGTGTAACCGTGCCGGGCTCTGTCACATCCCCAGAACATAGCGTGTAACGGTGCCGGACACTGTCACATCCCCAGCACATAGCGTGTAACCATGCCGGGCCCTGTCACATCCCCAGCACATAGCGTGTAACGGTTCCGGGCTCTGTCACATCCCCAGCACATAGCGTGTAACCATGCCGGGCCCTGTCACATCCCCAGCACATAGCGTGTAACGGTGCCGGACACTGTCACATCCCCAGCACATAGCGTGTAACCATGCCGGGCCCTGTCACATCCCCAGCACATAGCGTGTAACGGTGCCGTACTCTGTCAAATCCCCAGCACATAGCGTGTAACGGTGCCGGGCTCTGACACATCCCAAGCACATAGCGTGTAACCGTGCGTACTCTGTCACATCCCCAGCACATAGCATGTAACGGTGCCATAATCTGTCACATCCCCAGCATATAGCGTGTAACCGTGCCGGGCTCTGTCACATCCCCAGCACATAGCGTGTAACCGTGCCGGGCTCTGTCACATCCCCAGCACATAGCGTGAAACCATGCCGGGCTCTGTCACATCCCCAGCATATAGCGTGTAACGGTGCCGGGCTCTGTCACATCACCAGCACATAGCGTGTAACCGTGCCATACACTGTCACATCCCCAGCACATAGCGTGTAACGGTGCCGGGCTCTGTCACATCCCCAGGACATAGCGTGTAACCGTGCCGAACACTGTCATATCCCCAGCACATAGCGTGTAACGGTGCCAGACACCGTCACATCCCAAGCACATTGCGTGTAACCGTGCCATACTCTGTCACATCCCCAGCACATAGCGTGTAACCGTGCCGGGCACTGTCACATATCCAGCACACAGCGTGTAACCGTGCCGGGCTCTATCACATCCGTTGCACATAGCGTGTAACGGTGCCAGACACTGTCACATCCCCAGCACATAGCATGTAACGGTGCCGGGCTCTGTCACATCCCCAGCACATAGCATGTAACTGTGCCGGACACTGTCACATCCCCAGCACATAGCGTGTAACGGTGCCGGACACTGTCACATCCCCAGCACATAGCGTGAAACTGTGCTGGACACTGTCACATCCCCAGCACATAGCGTGTAACTGTGCCAGGCTCTGTCACATCCCCAGCACATAGCGTGTAACCGTGCCGGGATCTGTCACATCCCCAGCACATAGCGTGTAACCGTGCCGGACTCTGTCACATCCCCAGCACATAGCGTGTAACCGTGCCGGGATCTGTCACATCCCCAGCACATAGCGTGTAACCGTGCCAGACTCTGTCACATCCCCAGCACATAGCGTGTAACCGTGCCAGACACTGTCACATCCCCAGCACATAGCGTGTAACCGTGCCGGGCTCTGTCACATCCCCAGCACATAGCGTGTAACTGTGCCGGGCTCTGTCTCATCCCCAGCGCATAGCGTGTAACCATGCCGGGCTCTGTCACATCCCCAGCACATAGCGTGTAACCGTGCCGGACTCTGTCACATCCCCAGCACATAGCGTGTACCCGTGCCGGGCTCTGTCACATCCCCAGCACATAGCGTGTAACGGTGCCGGGCTCTGTCACATTCCCAGCACATAGCGTGTAACCGTGCCGGACTCTGTCACATCCCCAGCACATAGCGTGTACCCGTGCCGGGCTCTGTCACATCCCCAGCACATAGCGTGTAACCGTGTCGGACACTGTCACATCCCCAGCACATAGCATGTAACGGTGCCAGCCTCTGTCACATCCCCAGCACATAGCGTGTAACCGTGCCGGGCTCTGTCACATCCCCAGCACATAGCGTGTAACTGTGCCGGGCTCTGTCACATCCCCAGCACATAGCGTGTAACTGTGCCGGGCTCTGTCACATCCCCAGCACATAGCGTGTGACCATGCCGGACACTGTCACATCCCCAGCACATAGCGTGTAACCATGCCGGGCTCTGTCACATCCCCAGCACATAGCGTGTAACCGTGCCGGACACTGTCACATCCCCAGCACATAGCGTGTAACTGTGCCGGGCTCTGTCACATCCCCAGCACATAGCGTGTAACGGTGCCGGACACTTTCACATCCCCAGCACATAGCGTGTAACGGTGCCGGGCTCGGTCACATTCCCAGCACACAGCGTGTAACCGTGCCGGGCTCTGTCACATCCCCAGCACATAGTGTGTAACCGTGCCGGGCTCTGTCACATCCCCAGCACATAGCGTGTAACCGTGCCGGGCTCTGTCACATCCCCAGCACATAGCGTGTAAAGGTGCCGGGCTCTGTCACATCCCCAGCACAAAACGTGTAACGGTGCCGGACACTGTCACATCCCCAGCACATAGCGTGTAACGGTGCCGGGCTCTGTCACATCCCCAGCACATAGCGTGTAACGGTGCCGGGCTCTTTCGCATCCCCAGCACATAGCGTGTAACCGTGCCGGACACTGTCACATCCCCAGCACATAGCGTGTAACGGTGCCGGGCTCTGTCACATCCCCAGCACATTGCGTGTAACCGTGCCGGGCTCTGTCACATCCCCAGAACATAGCGTGTAACCGTGCCGGGGCTCTGTCACATCCCCAGCACATAGCGTGTAACCGTGCCGGGCTCTGTCACATCCCCAGCACATAGCGTGTAACGGTGCCGGGCTCTGTCACATCCCCAACACATAGCGTGTAACCGTGCCGGGCTCTGTCACATCCCCAGCACATTGCGTGTAACCGTGCCGGGCTCTGTCACATCCCCAGCACATAGCGTGTAACGGTGCTGGACACTGTCACATCCCCAGCACATAGCGTGTAACCGTGCCGGGCTCTGTCACATTCGCAGCACATAGCGTGTAACGGTGCTGGACACTGTCACATCCCCAACACATAGCGTGTAACCGTGCCGGGCTCTGTCACATCCCCAGCACATAGCGTGTAACCGTGCCTGACACTGTCACATCCCCAGCACATAGCGTGTAACCGTGCCGGGCTCTGTCACATCCCCAGCACATAGCGTGTAACGGTGCCGGGCTCTGTCACATCCCCAGCACATAGCGTGTAACTGTGCCGGGCTCTGTCACATCCCCAGCACATAGCGTGTAACGGTGCCGGACACTGTCACATCCCCAGCACATAGCATGTAACTGTGCCGGGCTCTGTCACATCCCCAGCACATAGCGTGTAACTGTGCCTGACACTGTCACATCCCCAGCACATAGCGTGTAACCGTGCCGGGCTCTGTCACATCCCCAGCACATAGCGTGTAACCGTGCCGGACACTGTCACATCCCCAGCACATAGTGTGTAACCGTGCCGGGCCCTGTCACATCCCCAGCACATAGTGTGTAACGGTGCCGGACACTGTCACATCCCCAGCACATAGCGTGTAACTGTGCCGGGCTCTGTCACATCCCCAGCACATAGCGTGTAACCGTGCCGGGCTCTGTCACATCCCCAGCACATAGCGTGTAACGGTGCCGGGCTCTGTCACATCCCCAGCACAGAGCGTGTAACCGTGCCGGGCTCTGTCACATCCCCAGCACATAGCGTGTAACCGTGCCGGACACTGTCACATCCCCAGCACATAGCGTTTAACCGTGCCGGGCTCTGTCACATCCCCAGCACATAGCGTGTAACCGTGCCGGACACTGTCACATCCCCAGCACATAGTGTGTAACGGTGCCGGGCTCTGTCACATCCGCAGCACATAGCGTGTAACGGTGCCGGACACTGTCACATCCCAAACACATAGCGTGTAACCGTGCCGGGCTCTGTCACATCCCCAGCACATAGCGTGTAACCGTGCCTGACACTGTCACATCCCCAGCACATAGCGTGTAACGGTGCCGGGCTCTGTCACATCCCCAGCACATAGCGTGTAACCGTGCCGGACACTGTCACATCCCCAGCACATAGCGTGTAACCGTGCCGGACACTGTCACATCCCCAGCACATAGCGTGTAACTGTGGCGGACACTGTCACATCCCCAGCACATAGCGTGTAACTGTGCCGGGCTCTGTCACATCCCCAGCACATAGCGTGTAACAGTGCCAGGCTCTGTCACATCCCCAGCACATAGCGTGTAACCGTGCCGGGATCTGTCACATCCCCAGCACATAGCGTGTAACTGTGCCTGACACTGTCACATCCCCAGCACATAGCGTGTAACCGTGCCGGGCTCTGTCACATCCCAGCACATAGCGTTTAACCGTGCTGGACACTGTCACATCCCCAGCACATAGCGTGTAACCGTGCCGGGCCCTGTCACATCCCCAGCACAGAGCGTGTCACCGTGCCGGGCTCTGTCAGATCCCCAGCACATAGCGTGTAACCGTGCCGGGCTCTGTCAGATCCCCAGCACATAGCGTGTAACTGTGCCTGACACTGTCACATCCCCAGCACATAGCGTGTAACCGTGCCGGGCTCTGTCACATCCCAGCACATAGCGTTTAACCGTGCCGGACACTGTCACATCCCCAGCACATAGCGTGTAACCATGCCAGGCTCTGTCACATCCCCAGCACATAGCGTGTAACCGTGCCGGGCTCTGTCACATCCCCAGCACATAGCGTGTAACGGTGCCGGGCTCTGTCACATCCCCAGCACATAGCGTGTAACCGTGCCGGGCTCTGTCACATCCCCAGCACATAGCGTGTAACCGTGCCGGACACTGTCACATCCCCAGCACATAGCGTTTAACCGTGCCGGGCTCTGTCACATCCCCAGCACATAGCGTGTAACCGTGCCGGACACTGTCACATCCCCAGCACATAGCGTGTAACGGTGCCGGACACTGTCACATCCCCAGCACATAGCGTGTAACCGTGCCGGGCTCTGTCACATCCCCAGCACATAGCGTGTAACCGTGCCTGACACTGTCACATCCCCAGCACATAGCGTGTAACCGTGCCGGGCTCTGTCACATCCCCAGCACATAGCGTGTAACCGTGCCGGACACTGTCACATCCCCAGCACATAGCGTGTAACCGTGCCGGACACTGTCACATCCCCAGCACATAGTGTGTAACTGTGCCGGGCTCTGTCACATCCCCAGCACATAGCGTGTAACAGTGCCAGGCTCTGTCACATCCCCAGCACATAGCGTGTAACCGTGCCGGGATCTGTCACATCCCCAGCACATAGCGTGTAACCGTGCCAGACTCTGTCACATCCCCAGCACATAGCGTGTAACCGTGCCGGACTTTGTCACATCCCCAGCACATAGGGTGTAACCGTTTCGGGCTCTGTCACATCCCCAGCACATAGCGTGTAACCGTGCCGGACACTGTCACATCCCCAGCACATAGCGTGTAACGGTGCCGGGCTCTGTCACATCCCCAGCACATAGCGTGTAACCATGCCACGCTCTGTCACATCCCCAGCACATTGCGTGTAACCGTGCCGGGCTCTGTCACATCCCCAGCACATAGCGTGTAACCGTGCCGGGGCTCTGTCACATCCCCAGCACATAGCGTGTAACCGTGCCGGGCTCTGTCACATCCCCAGCACATAGCGTGTAACGGTGCCGGGCTCTGTCACATCACCAACACATAGCGTGTAACCGTGCCGGGCTCTGTTACATCCCCAGCACATTGCGTGTAACCGTGCCGGGCTCTGTCACATCCCCAGCACATAGCGTGTAACGGTGCTGGAAACTGTCACATCCCCAGCACATAGCGTGTAACCGTGCCGGGCTCTGTCACATTCGCAGCACATAGCGTGTAACGGTGCTGGACACTCTCACATCCCCAACACATAGCGTGTAACCGTGCCGGGCTCTGTCACATCCCCAGCACATAGCGTGTAACCGTGCAGGGCTCTGTCACATCCCCAGCACATAGCGTGTTACTGTGCCGGACACTATCACATCCCCAGCACATAGCGTTTAACCGTGCCGGACACTGTCACATCCCCAGCACATAGCGTTTAACCGTGCCGGGCTCTGTCACATCCCCAGCACATAGCGTGTAACCGTGCCGGACACTGTCACATCCCCAGCACATAGCGTGTAACGGTGCCGGACACTGTCACATCCCCAGCACATAGCGTGTAACCGTGCCGGGCTCTGTCACATCCCCAGCACATAGCGTGTAACCGTGCCTGACACTGTCACATCCCCAGCACATAGCGTGTAACCGTGCCGGGCTCTGTCACATCCCCAGCACATAGCGTGTAACCGTGCCGGACACTGTCACATCCCCAGCACATAGTGTGTAACTGTGCCGGGCTCTGTCACATCCCCAGCACATAGCGTGTAACAGTGCCAGGCTCTGTCACATCCCCAGCACATAGCGTGTAACCGTGCCGGGATCTGTCACATCCCCAGCACATAGCGTGTAACCGTGCCAGACTCTGTCACATCCCCAGCACATAGCGTGTAACCGTGCCGGACTCTGTCACATCCCCAGCACATAGGGTGTAACCGTTTCGGGCTCTGTCACATCCCCAGCACATAGCGTGTAACCGTGCCGGACACTGTCACATCCCCAGCACATAGCGTGTAACGGTGCCGGGCTCTGTCACATCCCCAGCACATAGCGTGTAACCATGCCACGCTCTGTCACATCCCCAGCACATTGCGTGTAACCGTGCCGGGCTCTGTCACATCCCCAGCACATAGCGTGTAACCGTGCCGGGGCTCTGTCACATCCCCAGCACATAGCGTGTAACCGTGCCGGGCTCTGTCACATCCCCAGCACATAGCGTGTAACGGTGCCGGGCTCTGTCACATCACCAACACATAGCGTGTAACCGTGCCGGGCTCTGTCACATCCCCAGCACATTGCGTGTAACCGTGCCGGGCTCTGTCACATCCCCAGCACATAGCGTGTAACGGTGCTGGAAACTGTCACATCCCCAGCACATAGCGTGTAACCGTGCCGGGCTCTGTCACATTCGCAGCACATAGCGTGTAACGGTGCTGGACACTCTCACATCCCCAACACATAGCGTGTAACCGTGCCGGGCTCTGTCACATCCCCAGCACATAGCGTGTAACCGTGCCGGGCTCTGTCACATCCCCAGCACATAGCGTGTAACCGTGCCGGACACTGTCACATCCCCAGCACATAGCGTGTAACCGTGCCGGGCCCTGTCACATCCCCAGCACAGGGCGTGTAACCGTGCCGGGCTCTGTCACATCCCCAGCACATAGCGTGTAACCGTGCCGGGCTCTGTCACATCCCCAGCACATAGCGTGTAACGGTGCCGGGCTCTGTCACATTCCCAGCACATAGCGTGTAACCGTGCCGGACACTGTCACATCCCCAGCACATAGCGTGTAACGGTGCCGGACACTGTCACATCCCCAGCACATAGCGTGTAACCGTGCCGGGCTCTGTCACATCCCCAGCACATAGCGTGTAACCGTGCCTGACACTGTCACATCCCCAGCACATAGCGTGTAACCGTGCCGGGCTCTGTCACATCCCCAGCACATAGCGTGTAACCGTGCCGGACACTGTCACATCCCCAGCACATAGCGTGTAACCGTGCCGGACACTGTCACATCCCCAGCACATAGCGTGTAACCGTGCCGGACACTGTCACATCCCCAGCACATAGCGTGTAACGGTACCGGGCACTGTCACATCCCCAGCACATAGCGTGTAACCATGCCGGGCTCTGTCACATCCCCAGCACATAGCGTGTAACGGTGCCGGGCTCTGTCACATCCCCAGCACATAGCGTGTAACGGTGCCGGGCTCTGTCACATCACCAACACATAGCGTGTAACCGTGCCGGGCTCTGTCACATCCCCAGCACATTGCGTGTAACCGTGCCGGGCTCTGTCACATCCCCAGCACATAGCGTGTAACGGTGCTGGAAACTGTCACATCCCCAGCACATAGCGTGTAACCGTGCCGGGCTCTGTCACATTCGCAGCACATAGCGTGTAACGGTGCTGGACACTCTCACATCCCCAACACATAGCGTGTAACCGTGCCGGGCTCTGTCACATCCCCAGCACATAGCGTGTAACCGTGCCGGGCTCTGTCACATCCCCAGCACATAGCGTGTTACTGTGCCGGACACTATCACATCCCCAGCACATAGCGTGTAACGGTACCGGGCACTGTCACATCCCCAGCACATAGCGTGTAACCGTGCCGGGCTCTGTCACATCCCCAGCACATAGCGTGTAACGGTGCTGGACACTGTCACATTCGCAGCACATAGCCTGTAACTGTGCCGGGCTCTGTCACATCCCCAGCACATAGCGTGTAACTGTGCCGGGCTCTGTCACATCCCCAGCACATAGCGTGTAACAGTGCCGGGCTCTGTCACATCCCCAGCACATAGCGTGTAACCGTGCCGGGCTCTGTCACATCCCCAGTACATAGCGTGTAACGGTGCTGGACACTGTCACATCCCCAGCACATAGCGTGTAACCGTGCCGGGCTCTGTCACATCCCCAGCACATAGCGTGTAACGGTGCTGGACACTGTCACATCCCCAGCACATAGCGTGTTATCGTGCCGGGCTCTGTCACATTCGCAGCACATAGCCTGTAACTGTGCCGGGCTCTGTCACATCCCCAGCACATAGCGTGTAACGGTGCCGGGCTCTGTCACATCCCCAGCACATAGCGTGTAACTGTGCCGGGCTCTGTCACATCCCCAGCACATAGCATGTAACTGTGCCGGGCTCTGTCACATCCCCAGCACATAGCGTGTAACTGTGCCTGACACTGTCACATCCCCAGCACATAGCGTGTAACCGTGCCGGGCTCTGTCACATCCCCAGCACATAGCGTGTAACCGTGCAGGACACTGTCACATCCCCAGCACATAGCGTGTAACCGTGCCGGGCTCTGTCACATCCCCAGCACATAGCGTGTAACCGTGCCGGGCTCTGTCACATCCCCAGCACATAGCGTGTAACCATGCCGGGCTCTGTCACATCCCCAGCACATAGCGTGTAACGGTGCCGGGCTCTGTCACATCCCCAGCACATAGCGTGTAACCGTGCCGGACACTGTCACATCCCCAGCACATAGCGTTTAACCGTGCCGGGCTCTGTCACATCCCCAGCACATAGCGTGTAACCGTGCCGGACACTGTCACATCCCCAGCACATAGCGTGTAACGGTGCCGGACACTGTCACATCCCAAACACATAGCGTGTAACCGTGCCGGGCTCTGTCACATCCCCAGCACATAGCGTGTAACCGTGCCTGACACTGTCACATCCCCAGCACATAGCGTGTAACCGTGCCGGGCTCTGTCACATCCCCAGCACATAGCGTGTAACCGTGCCGGACACTGTCACATCCCCAGCACATAGCGTGTAACCGTGCCGGACACTGTCACATCCCCAGCACATAGCGTGTAACTGTGGCGGACACTGTCACATCCCCAGCACATAGCGTGTAACTGTGCCGGGCTCTGTCACATCCCCAGCACATAGCGTGTAACAGTGCCAGGCTCTGCCACATCCCCAGCACATAGCGTGTAACCGTGCCGGGATCTGTCACATCCCCAGCACATAGCATGTAACCGTGCCGGACACTGTCACATCCCCAGCACATAGCGTGTTACTGTGCCGGACACTATCACATCCCCAGCACATAGAGTGTAACGGTACCGGGCACTGTCACATCCCCAGCACATAGCGTGTAACCGTGCCGGGCTCTGTCACATCCCCAGCACATAGCGTGTAACGGTGCTGGACACTGTCACATTCGCAGCACATAGCCTGTAACTGTGCCGGGCTCTGTCACATCCCCAGCACATAGCGTGTAACTGTGCCGGGCTCTGTCACATCCCCAGCACATAGCGTGTAACAGTGCCGGGCTCTGTCACATCCCCAGCACATAGCGTGTAACCGTGCCGGGCTCTGTCACATCCCCAGTACATAGCGTGTAATGGTGCTGGACACTGTCACATCCCCAGCACATAGCGTGTAACCGTGCCGGGCTCTGTCACATCCCCAGCACATAGCGTGTAACGGTGCTGGACACTGTCACATCCCCAGCACATAGCGTGTTATCGTGCCGGGCTCTGTCACATTCGCAGCACATAGCCTGTAACTGTGCCGGGCTCTGTCACATCCCCAGCACATAGCGTGTAACGGTGCCGGGCTCTGTCACATCCCCAGCACATAGCGTGTAACTGTGCCGGGCTCTGTCACATCCCCAGCACATAGCGTGTAACGGTGCCGGACACTGTCACATCCCCAGCACATAGCATGTAACTGTGCCGGGCTCTGTCACATCCCCAGCACATAGCGTGTAACTGTGCCTGACACTGTCACATCCCCAGCACATAGCGTGTAACCGTGCCGGGCTCTGTCACATCCCCAGCACATAGCGTGTAACCGTGCCGGACACTGTCACATCCCCAGCACATAGCGTGTAACCGTGCCGGGCTCTGTCACATCCCCAGCACATAGCGTGTAACCGTGCCGGGCTCTGTCACATCCCCAGCACATAGCGTGTAACCGTGCCGGGCTCTGTCACATCCCCAGCACATAGTGTGTAACCGTGCCGGGCCCTGTCACATCCCCAGCACATAGCGTGTAACCGTGCCGGACACTGTCACATCCCCAGCACATAGCGTGTAACGGTGCCGGACACTGTCACATCCCCAGCACATAGCGTGTAACCGTGCCGGGCTCTGTCACATCCCCAGCACATAGCGTGTAACCGTGCCTGACACTGTCACATCCCCAGCACATAGCGTGTAACCGTGCCGGGCTCTGTCACATCCCCAGCACATAGCGTGTAACCGTGCCGGACACTGTCACATCCCCAGCACATAGCGTGTAACCGTGCCGGACACTGTCACATCCCCAGCACATAGCGTGTAACCGTGCCGGACACTGTCACATCCCCAGCACATAGCGTGTAACTGTGCCGGGCTCTATCACATCCCCAGCACATAGCGTGTAACAGTGCCAGGCTCTGTCACATCCCCAGCACATAGCGTGTAACTGTGCCGGGATCTGTCACATCCCCAGCACATAGCGTGTAACCGTGCCAGACTCTGTCACATCCCCAGCACATAGCGTGTAACCGTGCCGGACTCTGTCACATCCCCAGCACATAGCGTGTAACCGTTCCGGGCTCTGTCACATCCCCAGCACATAGCGTGTAACCGTGCCGGACACTGTCACATCCCCAGCACATAGCGTGTAACTGTGCCTGACACTGTCACATCCCCAGCACATAGTGTGTAACGGTGTCGGGCTCTGTCACATCCCCAGCACATAGCGTGTAACTGTGCCGGGCTCTGGTGTATCCCCAGCACATAGCGTGTAACCGTGCCGTGCTCTGTCACATCCCCAGCACATAGTGTGTAACCGTGCCGGGCTCTGTCACATCCCCAGCACATAGCGTGTAACGGTGCCGGGCTCTGTCACATCCCCAGCACATAGTGTGTAACCGTGCCGTGCTCTGTCACATCCCCAGCACATAGCGTGTAACCGTGCCATACTCTGTCACATTCCCAGCACATAGCGTGTAACCGTGCCGGGCACTGTCACATCCCCAGCACACAGCGTGTAACCGTGCCGGGCTCTGTCACATCCCCAGCACATAGCGTGTAACGGTGCCGGACACTGTCACATCCCCAGCACATAGTGTGTAACTGTGCCGGACACTGTCACATCCCCAGCACATAGCGTGTAACCGTGCCGGACACTGTCACATCCACAGCACATAGCGTGTAACGGTGCCGGACACTGTCACATCCCCAGCACATAGTGTGTAACTGTGCCGGACACTGTCACATCCCCAGCACATAGCGTGTAACCGTGCCGGACACTGTCACATCCCCAGCACATAGTGTGTACCCGTGCCGGGCTCTGTCACATCCCCAACACATAGCGTGTAACTGTGCCGGACACTGTCACATCCACAGCACATAGCGTGTAACGGTGCTGGACACTGTCACATCCCCAGCACATAGCGTGTAACCGTGCCGGGCTCTGTCACATCCCCAGCACATAGCGTGTAACGGTGCTGGACACTGTCACATCCCCAGCACATAGCGTGTTATCGTGCCGGGCTCTGTCACATTCGCAGCACATAGCCTGTAACTGTGCCGGGCTCTGTCACATCCCCAGCACATAGCGTGTAACGGTGCCGGGCTCTGTCACATCCCCAGCACATAGCGTGTAACTGTGCCGGGCTCTGTCACATCCCCAGCACATAGCGTGTAACGGTGCCGGACACTGTCACATCCACAGCACATAGCGTGTAACTGTGCCGGGCTCTGTCACATCCCCAGCACATAGCGTGTAACTGTGCCTGACACTGTCACATCCCTAGCACATAGCGTGTAACCGTGCCGGGCTCTGTCACATCCCCAGCACATAGCGTGTAACCGTGCCGGACACTGTCACATCCCCAGCACATAGCGTGTAACCGTGCCGGGCCCTGTCACATCCCCAGCACAGGGCGTGTAACCGTGCCGGGCTCTGTCACATCCCCAGCACATAGCGTGTAACCGTGCCGGGCTCTGTCACATCCCCAGCACATAGCGTGTAACGGTGCCGGGCTCTGTCACATTCCCAGCACATAGCGTGTAACCGTGCCGGACACTGTCACATCCCCAGCACATAGCGTGTAACGGTGCCGGACACTGTCACATCCCCAGCACATAGCGTGTAACCGTGCCGGGCTCTGTCACATCCCCAGCACATAGCGTGTAACCGTGCCTGACACTGTCACATCCCCAGCACATAGCGTGTAACCGTGCCGGGCTCTGTCACATCCCCAGCACATAGCGTGTAACCGTGCCGGACACTGTCACATCCCCAGCACATAGCGTGTAACCGTGCCGGACACTGTCACATCCCCAGCACATAGCGTGTAACCGTGCCGGACACTGTCACATCCCCAGCACATAGCGTGTAACGGTACCGGGCACTGTCACATCCCCAGCACATAGCGTGTAACCATGCCGGGCTCTGTCACATCCCCAGCACATAGCGTGTAACGGTGCTGGACACTGTCACATTCGCAGCACATAGCCTGTAACTGTGCCGGGCTCTGTCACATCCCCAGCACATAGCGTGTAACTGTGCCGGGCTCTGTCACATCCCCAGCACATAGCGTGTAACAGTGCCGGGCTCTGTCACATCCCCAGCACATAGCGTGTAACCGTGCCGGGCTCTGTCACATCCCCAGCACATAGCGTGTAACGGTGCTGGACACTGTCACATCCCCAGCACATAGCGTGTAACCGTGCCGGGCTCTGTCACATCCCCAGCACATAGCGTGTAACGGTGCTGGACACTGTCACATCCCCAGCACATAGCGTGTTATCGTGCCGGGCTCTGTCACATTCGCAGCACATAGCCTGTAACTGTGCCGGGCTCTGTCACATCCCCAGCACATAGCATGTAACGGTGCCGGGCTCTGTCACATCCCCAGCACATAGCGTGTAACTGTGCCGGGCTCTGTCACATCCCCAGCACATAGCGTGTAACGGTGCCGGACACTGTCACATCCCCAGCACATAGCGTGTAACTGTGCCGGGCTCTGTCACATCCCCAGCACATAGCGTGTAACTGTGCCTGACACTGTCACATCCCCAGCACATAGCGTGTAACCGTGCCGGGCTCTGTCACATCCCCAGCACATAGCGTGTAACCGTGCCGGACACTGTCACATCCCCAGCACATAGCGTGTAACGGTGCCGGGCTCGGTCACATCCCCAGCACATAGCGTGTAACCGTGCCGGGCTCTGTCACATCCCCAGAACATAGCGTGTAACCGTGCCGGGCTCTGTCACATCCCCAGCACATAGCGTGTAACCGTGCCGGGCTCTGTCACATCCCCAGCACATAGCGTGTAACGGTGGCGGACACTGTCACATCCCCAGCACATAGCGTGTAACGGTGCCGGGCTCGGTCACATCCCCAGCACATAGCGTGTAACGGTGCCGGGCTCTGTCACATCCCCAGCACATAGCGTGTAACGGTGCCAGACTCTGTCACATCCCCAGCACATAGCGTGTAACCGTGCCGGGCTCTGTCACATCCCCAGCACATAGCGTGTAACCGTGCCGGGCTCTGTCACATCCCCAGCACATAGCGTGTAACCGTGCCGGGCTCTGTCACATCCCCAGCACATAGCGTGTAACCGGGCCGGGCTCTGTCACATCCCCAGCACATAGCGTGTAACCGTGCCGGGCTCTGTCACATCCCCAGCACATAGCGTGTAACGGTGCCGGACACTGTCACATCCCCAGCACATAGTGTGTAACGGTGCCGGGCTCGGTCACATCCCCAGCACATAGCGTGTAACCGTGCCGGGCTCTGTCACATCCCCAGCACATAGCGTGTAACCGTGCCGGGCTCTGTCACATCCCCAGCACATAGCGTGTAACGGTGCCGGGCTCTGTCACATCCCCAGCACATAGCGTGTAACGGTTCCGTACTCTCTCACATCCCCAGCACATAGCGTGTAACGGTTCCGTACTCTGTCACATCCCCAGCACATAGCGTGTAACCGTGCCGGGCTCTGTCACATCCCCAGCACATTGCGTGTAACTGTGCCGGGCTCTGTCACATCCCCAGCACATAGCGTGTAACGGTGCCGGACACTGTCACATCCCCAGCACATAGCGTGTAACCGTGCCGGGCACTGTCACATCCCCAGCACATAGCGTGTAACCGTGCCGGGCTCTGTCACATCCCCAGCACATAGCGTGTAACGGTGCCGTACTCTGTCACATCCCCAGCACATATCTTGTAACGGTGCCGGACTCTGTCACATTCCCAGCACATAGCGTGTAACGGTTCCGTACTCTGTCACATCCCCAGCACATAGCGTGTAACGGTGCCATAATCTGTCACATCCCCAGCACATAGCGTGTAACCGTGCTGGGCTCTGTCACATCCCCAGCACATAGCGTGTAACCGTGCCGGGCTCTGTCACATCCCCAGCACATAGCGTGTAACGGTGCCGGGCTCTGTCACATTCCCAGCACATAGCGTGTAACGGTGCCGGGCTCTGTCACATCCCCAGCACATAGCGTGTAATCGTGCCGGGCTCTGTCACATCCCCAGCACATAGCGTATAACCGTGCCGGGCTCTGTCACATCCCCAGCACATAGCGTGTAACGGTGCCGGGCTCTGTCACATCCCCAGCACATAGCGTGTAACCGTGCCGGACACTGTCACATCCCCAGCACATAGCGTGTAACCGTGCCGGACACTGTCACATCCCCAGCACATAGCGTGTAACGGTGCCGGGCTCTGTCATATCCCCAGCACATAGCGTGTAACCGTGCTGGGCTCTGTCACATCCCCAGCACATAGCGTGTAACTGTGCCGGACACTGTCACATCCCCAGCACATAGCATGTAACGGTGCTGGGCTCTGTCACATCCCCAGCACATAGCGTGTAACGGTGCTGGGCTCTGTCACATCCCCAGCACATAGCGTGTAACGGTGCCAGGCTCTGTCACATCCCCAGCACATAGCGTGAAACCGTGCTGGGCTCTGTCATATCCCCAGCACATAGCGTGTAACCGTGCCGGACACTGTTATATCCCCAGCACATAGCGTGTAACCGTGCCGTGCTCTGTCACATCCCCAGCACATAGCGTGTAACTGTGCCGGGCTCTGTCACATCCCCAGCACATAGCGTGTAACGGTGCCGGGCTCTGTCACATCCCCAGCACATAGTGTGTAACCGTGCCGGGCTCTGTCACATCCCCAGCACATAGCGTGTAACGGTGCCGGGCTCTGTCACATCCCCAGCACATAGCATGTAACGGTGCCGGGCTCTGTCACATCCCCAGCACATAGCGTATAACCGTGCCGGACACTGTCACATCCCAAGCACATAGCGTGTAACCGTGCCATACTCTGTCACATTCCCAGCACATAGCGTGTAACCGTGCCGGGCACTGTCACATACCCAGCACACAGCGTGTAACCGTGCCGGGCTCTGTCACATCCCCAGCACATAGCGTGTAACGGTGCCGGACACTGTCACATCCCCAGCACATAGCGTGTAACTGTGCCGTACACTGTCACATCCACAGCACATAGCGTGTAACGGTGCTGGACACTGTCACATCCCCAGCACATAGCGTGTAACCGTGCCGGGCTCTGTCACATCCCCAGCACATAGCGTGTAACGGTGCTGGACACTGTCACATCCCCAGCACATAGCGTGTTATCGTGCCGGGCTCTGTCACATTCGCAGCACATAGCCTGTAACTGTGCCGGGCTCTGTCACATCCCCAGCACATAGCGTGTAACGGTGCCGGGCTCTGTCACATCCCCAGCACATAGCGTGTAACTGTGCCGGGCTCTGTCACATCCCCAGCACATAGCGTGTAACGGTGCCGGACGCTGTCACATCCCCAGCACATAGCGTGTAACTGTGCCGGGCTCTGTCACATCCCCAGCGCATAGCGTGTAACTGTGCCTGACACTGTCACATCCCCAGCACATAGCGTGTAACCGTGCCGGGCTCTGTCACATCCCCAGCACATAGCGTGTAACCGTGCCGGGCTCTGTCACATCCCCAGCACATAGCGTGTAACCGTGCCGGGCTCTGTCACATCCCCAGCACATAGCGTGTAACGGTGGCGGACACTGTCACATCCCCAGCACATAGCGTGTAACCGTGCCGGGCTCTGTCACATCCTCAGCACATAGCGTGTAAGGTGCCGGGCTCTGTCACATCCCCAGCACATAGCGTGTAACGGTTCCGTACTCTGTCACATCCCCAGCACATAGCGTGTAACGGTGGCGGACACTGTCACATCCCCAGCACATAGCGTGTAACCGTGCCGGGCTCTGTCACATCCCCAGCACATAGCGTGTAACGGTGCCGTACTCTGTCACATCCCCAGCACATGGCGTGTAACGGTGCCGGACTCTGTCACATCCCCAGCGCATAGCGTGTAACGGTTCCGTACTCTGTCACATCCCCAGCACATAGCGTGTAACCGTGCCGGGCTCTGTCACATCCCCAGCACATAGCGTGTAACGGTGCCGGGCTCTGTCACATCCCCAGCACACAGCGTGTAACGGTGCCGGGCTCTGTCACATCCCCAGCACATAGCGTGTAATCGTGCTGGGCTCTGTCACATCCCCAGCACATAGCGTGTAACCGTGCCGGACACTGTCACATCCCCAGCACATAGCGTGTAACCGTGCCGGGCTCTGTCACATCCCCAGCACATAGCGTGTAACGGTGCCGGGCTCTGTCACATCCCCAGCACATAGCGTGTAACGGTGCCGGGCTCTGTCACATCCCCAGCACATAGCGTGTAATCGTGCCGGGCTCTGTCACATCCCCAGCACATAGCGTATAACCGTGCCGGGCTCTGTCACATCCCCAGCACAAAGCGTGTAACGGTGCCGGGCTCTGTCACATCCCCAGCACATAGCGTGTAACCGTGCCGGACACTGTCACATCCCCAGCACATAGCGTGTAACCGTGCCGGACTCTGTCACATCCCCAGCACATAGCGTGTAACTGTGCCGGACACTGTCACATCCACAGCACATAGCGTGTAACGGTGCCGGGCTCTGTCACATTCCCAGCACATAGCGTGTAACGGTGCTGGGCTCTGTCACATCCCCAGCACATAGCGTGTAACGGTGCTGGGCTCTGTCACATCCCCAGCACATAGCGTATAACGGTGCCAGGCTCTGTCACATCCCCAGCACATAGCGTGAAACCGTGCCGGGCTCTGTCATATCCCCAGCACATAGCGTGTAACCGTGCCGGACACTGTTATATCCCCAGCACATAGCGTGTAACCGTGCCGGGCTCTGTCACATCCCCAGCACATAGGTGTAACGGTGCCGGGCTCTGTCACATACCCAGCACACAGCGTGTAACCGTGCCGGGCTCTGTCACATCCCCAGCACATAGCGTGTAACGGTGCCGGACACTGTCACATCCCCAGCACATAGTGTGTAACTGTGCCGGACACTGTCACATCCCCAGCACATAGCGTGTAACCATGCCGGGCTCTGTCACATCCCCAGCACATAGCGTGTAACTGTGCCGGACACTGTCACATCCACAGCACATAGCGTGTAACGGTGCTGGACACTGTCACATCCCCAGCACATAGCGTGTAACCGTGCCGGGCTCTGTCACATCCCCAGCACATAGCGTGTAACGGTGCCGGACACCGTCACATCCACAGCACATAGCGTGTAACGGTGCTGGACACTGTCACATCCCCAGCACATAGCGTGTTATCGTGCCGGGCTCTGTCACATCCCCAGCACATAGCGTGTAACGGTGCCGGACGCTGTCACATCCCCAGCACATAGCGTGTAACTGTGCCGGGCTCTGTCACATCCCCAGCACATAGCGTGTAACTGTGCCTGACACTGTCACATCCCCAGCACATAGCGTGTAACCGTGCCGGGCTCTGTCACATCCCCAGCACATAGCGTGTAACCGTGCCGGACACTGTCACATCCCCAGCACATAGCGTGTAACCGTGCCGGGCCCTGTCACATCCCCAGCACAGAGCGTGTAACCGTGCCGGGCTCTGTCACATCCCCAGCACATAGCGTGTAACCGTGCCGGGCTCTGTCACATCCCCAGCACATAGCGTGTAACGGTGCCGGGCTCTGTCACATTCCCAGCACATAGCGTGTAACGGTGCTGGGCTCTGTCACATCCCCAGCACATAGCGTGTAACGGTGCTGGGCTCTGTCACATCCCCAGCACATAGCGTGTAACGGTGCCAGGCTCTGTCACATCCCCAGCACATAGCGTGAAACCGTGCCGGGCTCTGTCATATCCCCAGCACATAGCGTGTAACGGTGCCGGACACTGTTATATCCCCAGCACATAGCGTGTAACCGTGCCGTGCTCTGTCACATCCCCAGCACATAGTGTGTAACCGTGCCGGGCTCTGTCACATCCCCAGCACATAGCGTGTAACGGTGCCGGGCTCTGTCACATCCCCAGCACATAGTGTGTAACCGTGCCGTGCTCTGTCACATCCCCAGCACATAGCGTGTAACCGTGCCGGGCTCTGTCACATCCCCAGCACATAGCGTGTAACGGTGCCGGGCTCTGTCACATCCCCAGCACATAGCGTGTAACGGTGCCGGGCTCTGTCACATCCCCAGCACATAGCATGTAACGGTGCCGGGCTCTGTCACATCCCCAGCACATAGCGTATAACCGTGCCGGACACTGTCACATCCCAAGCACATAGCGTGTAACCGTGCCATACTCTTGTCACATTCCCAGCACATAGCGTGTAACCATGCCGGGCACTGTCACATACCCAGCACACAGCGTGTAACCGTGCCGGGCTCTGTCACATCCCCAGCACATAGCGTGTAACGGTGCCGGACACTGTCACATCCCCAGCACATAGTGTGTAACTGTGCCGGACACTGTCACATCCCCAGCACATAGCGTGTAACCATGCCGGGCTCTGTCACATTCCCAGCACATAGCGTGTAACTGTGCCGGACACTGTCACATCCACAGCACATAGCGTGTAACGGTGCTGGACACTGTCACATCCCCAGCACATAGCGTGTAACCGTGCCGGGCTCTGTCACATCCCCAGCACATAGCGTGTAACGGTGCTGGACACTGTCACATCCCCAGCACATAGCGTGTTATCGTGCCGGGCTCTGTCACATTCGCAGCACATAGCCTGTAACTGTGCCGGGCTCTGTCACATCCCCAGCACATAGCGTGTAACGGTGCCGGGCTCTGTCACATCCCCAGCACATAGCGTGTAACTGTGCCGGGCTCTGTCACATCCCCAGCACATAGCGTGTAACGGTGCCGGACACTGTCACATCCCCAGCACATAGCGTGTAACTGTGCCGGGCTCTGTCACATCCCCAGCACATAGCGTGTAACTGTGCCTGACACTGTCACATCCCTAGCACATAGCGTGTAACCGTGCCGGGCTCTGTCACATCCCCAGCACATAGCGTGTAACCGTGCCGGGCCCTGTCACATCCCCAGCACAGAGCGTGTAACCGTGCCGGGCTCTGTCACATCCCCAGCACATAGCGTGTAACCGTGCCGGACACTGTCACATCCCCAGCACATAGCGTGTAACCGTGCCGGGCCCTGTCACATCCCCAGCACATAGCGTGTTACTGTGCCGGGCTCTGTCACATCCCCAGCACATAGCGTGTAACCGTGCCGGGCTCTGTCACATCCCCAGCACATAGCGTGTAACGGTGCCGGGCTCTGTCACATTCCCAGCACATAGCGTGTAACGGTGCTGGGCTCTGTCACATCCCCAGCACATAGCGTGTAACGGTGCTGGGCTCTGTCACATCCCCAGCACATAGCGTGAAACCGTGCCGGGCTCTGTCATATCCCCAGCACATAGCGTGTAACGGTGCCGGACACTGTTATATCCCCAGCACATAGCGTGTAACCGTGCCGTGCTCTGTCACATCCCCAGCACATAGTGTGTAACCGTGCCGGGCTCTGTCACATCCCCAGCACATAGCGTGTAACGGTGCCGGGCTCTGTCACATCCCCAGCACATAGTGTGTAACCGTGCCGTGCTCTGTCACATCCCCAGCACATAGCGTGTAACCGTGCCGGGCTCTGTCACATCCCCAGCACATAGCGTGTAACGGTGCCGGGCTCTGTCACATCCCCAGCACATAGCGTGTAACGGTGCCGGGCTCTGTCACATCCCCAGCACATAGCATGTAACGGTGCCGGGCTCTGTCACATCCCCAGCACATAGCGTATAACCGTGCCGGACACTGTCACATCCCAAGCACATAGCGTGTAACCGTGCCATACTCTTGTCACATTCCCAGCACATAGCGTGTAACCATGCCGGGCACTGTCACATACCCAGCACACAGCGTGTAACCGTGCCGGGCTCTGTCACATCCCCAGCACATAGCGTGTAACGGTGCCGGACACTGTCACATCCCCAGCACATAGTGTGTAACTGTGCCGGACACTGTCACATCCCCAGCACATAGCGTGTAACCATGCCGGGCTCTGTCACATTCCCAGCACATAGCGTGTAACTGTGCCGGACACTGTCACATCCACAGCACATAGCGTGTAACGGTGCTGGACACTGTCACATCCCCAGCACATAGCGTGTAACCGTGCCGGGCTCTGTCACATCCCCAGCACATAGCGTGAAACGGTGCTGGACACTGTCACATCCCCAGCACATAGCGTGTTATCGTGCCGGGCTCTGTCACATTCGCAGCACATAGCCTGTAACTGTGCCGGGCTCTGTCACATCCCCAGCACATAGCGTGTAACGGTGCCGGGCTCTGTCACATCCCCAGCACATAGCGTGTAACTGTGCCGGGCTCTGTCACATCCCCAGCACATAGCGTGTAACGGTGCCGGACACTGTCACATCCCCAGCACATAGCGTGTAACTGTGCCGGGCTCTGTCACATCCCCAGCACATAGCGTGTAACTGTGCCTGACACTGTCACATCCCTAGCACATAGCGTGTAACCGTGCCGGGCTCTGTCACATCCCCAGCACATAGCGTGTAACCGTGCCGGGCCCTGTCACATCCCCAGCACAGAGCGTGTAACCGTGCCGGGCTCTGTCACATCCCCAGCACATAGCGTGTAACCGTGCCGGGCTCTGTCACATCCCCAGCACATAGCGTGTAACGGTGCCGGGCTCTGTCACATTCCCAGCACATAGCGTGTAACCGTGCCGGACACTGTCACATCCCCAGCACATAGTGTGTAACTGTGCCGGACACTGTCACATCCCCAGCACATAGCGTGTAACCATGCCGGGCTCTGTCACATTCCCAGCACATAGCGTGTAACTGTGCCGGACACTGTCACATCCCCAGCACATAGCGTGTAACGGTGCCGGACACTGTCACATCCCCAGCACATAGCGTGTAACTGTGCCGGGCTCTGTCACATCCCCAGCACATAGCGTGTAACTGTGCCTGACACTGTCACATCCCTAGCACATAGCGTGTAACCGTGCCGGGCTCTGTCACATCCCCAGCACATAGCGTGTAACCGTGCCGGGCCCTGTCACATCCCCAGCACAGAGCGTGTAACGGTGCCGGGCTCTGTCACATCCCCAGCACATAGCGTGTAACCGTGCCGGTCTCTGTCACATCCCCAGCACATAGCGTGTAACGGTGCCGGGCTCTGTCACATTCCCAGCACATAGCGTGTAACCGTGCCGGACACTGTCACATCCCCAGCACATAGCGTGTAACGGTGCCGGACACTGTCACATCCCCAGCACATAGCGTGTAACCGTGCCGGGCTCTGTCACATCCCCAGCACATAGCGTGTAACCGTGCTTGACACTGTCACATCCCCAGCACAGAGCGTGTAACCGTGCCGGGCTCTGTCACATCCCCAGCACATAGCGTGTAACCGTGCCGGTCTCTGTCACATCCCCAGCACATAGCGTGTAACGGTGCCGGGCTCTGTCACATTCCCAGCACATAGCGTGTAACCGTGCCGGACACTGTCACATCCCCAGCACATAGCGTGTAACGGTGCCGGACACTGTCACATCCCCAGCACATAGCGTGTAACCGTGCCGGGCTCTGTCACATCCCCAGCACATAGCGTGTAACCGTGCTTGACACTGTCACATCCCCAGCACATAGCGTGTAACCGTGCCGGGCTCTGTCACATCCCCAGCACATAGCGTGTAACCGTGCCGGACACTGTCACATCCCCAGCACATAGCGTGTAACCGTGCCGGACACTGTCACATCCCCAGCACATAGCGTGTAACCGTGCCGGACACTGTCACATCCCCAGCACATAGCGTGTAACTGTGCCGGGCTCTATCACATCCCCAGCACATAGCGTGTAACAGTGCCAGGCTCTGTCACATCCCCAGCACATAGCGTGTAACTGTGCCGGGATCTGGCACATCCCCAGCACATAGCGTGTAACCGTGCCAGACTCTGTCACATCCCCAGTACATAGCGTGTAACCGTGCCAGACTCTGTCACATCCCCAGCACATAGCGTGTAACCGTTCCGGGCTCTGTCACATCCCCAGCACATAGCGTGTAACCGTGCCGGACACTGTCACATCCCCAGCACATAGCGTGTAACTGTGCCTGACACTGTCACATCCCCAGCACATAGTGTGTAACGGTGTCGGGCTCTGTCACATCCCCAGCACATAGCGTGTAACTGTGCCGGGCTCTGTTTTATCCCCAGCACATAGCGTGTAACCGTGCCGTGCTCTGTCACATCCCCAGCACATAGTGTGTAACCGTGCCGGGCTCTGTCACATCCCCAGCACATAGCGTGTAACGGTGCCGGGCTCTGTCACATCCCCAGCACATAGTGTGTAACGGTGCCGGACACTGTCACATCCCAAACACATAGCGTGTAACCGTGCCGGGCTCTGTCACATCCCCAGCACATAGCGTGTAACCGTGCCGGACACTGTCACATCCCCAGCACATAGCGTGTAACGGTGCCGGACACTGTCACATCCCCAGCACATAGCGTGTAACCGTGCCGGGCTCTGTCACATCCCCAGCACATAGCGTGTAACCGTGCTTGACACTGTCACATCCCCAGCACAGAGCGTGTAACCGTGCCGGGCTCTGTCACATCCCCAGCACATAGCGTGTAACCGTGCCGGTCTCTGTCACATCCCCAGCACATAGCGTGTAACGGTGCCGGGCTCTGTCACATTCCCAGCACATAGCGTGTAACCGTGCCGGACACTGTCACATCCCCAGCACATAGCGTGTAACGGTGCCGGACACTGTCACATCCCCAGCACATAGCGTGTAACCGTGCCGGGCTCTGTCACATCCCCAGCACATAGCGTGTAACCGTGCTTGACACTGTCACATCCCCAGCACATAGCGTGTAACCGTGCCGGGCTCTGTCACATCCCCAGCACATAGCGTGTAACCGTGCCGGACACTGTCACATCCCCAGCACATAGCGTGTAACCGTGCCGGACACTGTCACATCCCCAGCACATAGCGTGTAACCGTGCCGGACACTGTCACATCCCCAGCACATAGCGTGTAACTGTGCCGGGCTCTATCACATCCCCAGCACATAGCGTGTAACAGTGCCAGGCTCTGTCACATCCCCAGCACATAGCGTGTAACTGTGCCGGGATCTGGCACATCCCCAGCACATAGCGTGTAACCGTGCCAGACTCTGTCACATCCCCAGTACATAGCGTGTAACCGTGCCAGACTCTGTCACATCCCCAGCACATAGCGTGTAACCGTTCCGGGCTCTGTCACATCCCCAGCACATAGCGTGTAACCGTGCCGGACACTGTCACATCCCCAGCACATAGCGTGTAACTGTGCCTGACACTGTCACATCCCCAGCACATAGTGTGTAACGGTGTCGGGCTCTGTCACATCCCCAGCACATAGCGTGTAACTGTGCCGGGCTCTGTTTTATCCCCAGCACATAGCGTGTAACCGTGCCGTGCTCTGTCACATCCCCAGCACATAGTGTGTAACCGTGCCGGGCTCTGTCACATCCCCAGCACATAGCGTGTAACGGTGCCGGGCTCTGTCACATCCCCAGCACATAGTGTGTAACCGTGCCGTGCTCTGTCACATCCCCAGCACATAGCGTGTAACCGTGCCATACTCTGTCACATTCCCAGCACATAGCGTGTAACCGTGCCGGGCACTGTCACATCCCCAGCACACAGCGTGTAACCGTGCCGGGCTCTGTCACATCCCCAGCACATAGCGTGTAACGGTGCCGGACACTGTCATATCCCCAGCACATAGTGTGTAACTGTGCCGGACACTGTCACATCCCCAGCACATAGCGTGTAACCGTGCCGGACACTGTCACATCCACAGCACATAGCGTGTAACGGTGCCGGACACTGTCACATCCCCAGCACATAGTGTGTAACTGTGCCGGACACTGTCACATCCCCAGCACATAGCGTGTAACCGTGCCGGACACTGTCACATCCCCAGCACATAGTGTGTACCCGTGCCGGGCTCTGTCACATCCCCAACACATAGCGTGTAACTGTGCCGGACACTGTCACATCCACAGCACATAGCGTGTAACGGTGCTGGACACTGTCACATCCCCAGCACATAGCGTGTAACCGTGCAGGGCTCTGTCACATCCCCAGCACATAGCGTGTAACGGTGCTGGACACTGTCACATCCCCAGCACATAGCGTGTTATCGTGCCGGGCTCTGTCACATTCGCAGCACATAGCCTGTAACTGTGCCGGGCTCTGTCACATCCCCAGCACATAGCGTGTAACGGTGCCGGGCTCTGTCACATCCCCAGCACATAGCGTGTAACTGTGCCGGGCTCTGTCACATCCCCAGCACATAGCGTGTAACGGTGCCGGACACTGTCACATCCACAGCACATAGCGTGTAACTGTGCCGGGCTCTGTCACATCCCCAGCACATAGCGTGTAACTGTGCCTGACACTGTCACATCCCTAGCACATAGCGTGTAACCGTGCCGGGCTCTGTCACATCCCCAGCACATAGCGTGTAACCGTGCCGGACACTGTCACATCCCCAGCACATAGCGTGTAACCGTGCCGGGCCCTGTCACATCCCCAGCACAGGGCGTGTAACCGTGCCGGGCTCTGTCACATCCCCAGCACATAGCGTGTAACCGTGCCGGGCTCTGTCACATCCCCAGCACATAGCGTGTAACGGTGCCGGGCTCTGTCACATTCCCAGCACATAGCGTGTAACCGTGCCGGACACTGTCACATCCCCAGCACATAGCGTGTAACGGTGCCGGACACTGTCACATCCCCAGCACATAGCGTGTAACCGTGCCGGGCTCTGTCACATCCCCAGCACATAGCGTGTAACCGTGCCTGACACTGTCACATCCCCAGCACATAGCGTGTAACCGTGCCGGGCTCTGTCACATCCCCAGCACATAGCGTGTAACCGTGCCGGACACTGTCACATCCCCAGCACATAGCGTGTAACCGTGCCGGACACTGTCACATCCCCAGCACATAGCGTGGAACCGTGCCGGACACTGTCACATCCCCAGCACATAGCGTGTAACTTTGCCGGGCTCTGTCACATCCCCAGCACATAGCGTGTAACAGTGCCAGGCTCTGTCACATCCCCAGCACATAGCGTGTAACCGTGCCGGGATCTGTCACATCCCCAGCACATAGCGTGTAACCGTGCCAGACTCTGTTACATCCCCAGCACATAGCGTGTAACCGTGCCGGACTCTGTCACATCCCCAGCACATAGCGTGTAACCGTTCCGGGCTCTGTCACATCCCCAGCACATAGCGTGTAACCGTGCCGGACACTGTCACATCCCCAGCACATAGCGTGTAACTGTGCCTGACACTGTCACATCCCCAGCACATAGTGTGTAACGGTGCCGGGCTCTGTCACATCCCCAACACATAGCGTGTAACTGTGCCGGGCTCTGTTATATCCCCAGCACATAGCGTGTAACCATGCCGGGCCCTGTCACATCCCCAGCACATAGCGTGTAACCGTGCCGGGCTCTGTCACATCCCTAGCACATAGCGTGTAACCGTGCCGGACACTGTCACATCCCCAGCACATAGCGTGTAACTGTGCCGGGCTCTGTCATATCCCCAGCACATAGCGTGTAACTGTGCCATACTCGGTCACAATCCCAGCACATAGCGTGTAACTGTGCCGGGCTCTGTCACTTCCCCAGCACATAGCGTGTAACTGTGCCTGACACTGTCACATCCCCAGCACATAGTGTGTAACCGTGCCGGGCTCTGTCACATCCCCAGCACATAGCGTGTAACCATGCCGGGCTCTGTCACATCCCCAGCACATAGCGTGTAACCGTGCCATACTCTGTCACATCCCCAGCACATAGCGTGTAACTGTGCCGGGCTCTGTCACTTCCCCAGCACATAGCGTGTAACTGTGCCTGACACTGTCACATCCCCAGCACATAGCGTGTAACCATGCCGGGCTCTGTCACATCCCCAGCACATAGCGTGTAACCGTGCCGGACTCTGTCACATCCCCAGCACATAGCGTGTACTCGTGCCGGGCTCTTTCACATCCCCAGCACATAGCGTGTAACGGTGCCGGGCTCTGTCACATCCAGAGCACATAGCGTGTAACTGTGCCGGGCTCTGTCACATCCCCAGCACATAGCGTGTAACCGTGCCGGACACTGTCACATCCCCAGCACATAGCGTGTAACTGTGCCTGACACTGTCACATCCCCAGCACATAGTGTGTAACCATGCCGGGCTCTGTCACATCCCCAGCACATAGCGTGTAACCGTGCCGGACTCTGTCACATCCCCAGCACATAGCGTGTACCCGTGCCGGGCTCTGTCACATCCCCAGCACATAGCGTGTAACGGTGCCGGGCTCTGTCACATCCCCAGCACATAGCGTGTAACCGTGCCGGACTCTGTCACATCCCCAGCACATAGCGTGTACCCGTGCCGGGCTCTGTCACATCCCCAGCACATAGCGTGTAACCGTGCCGGACACTGTCACATCCCCAGCACATAGCGTGTAACGGTGCCAGCCTCTGTCACATCCCCAGCACATAGCGTGTAACCGTGCCGGGCTCTGTCACATCCCCAGCACATAGTGTGTAACCGTGCCGGGCTCTGTCACATCCCCAGCACATAGCGTGTAACGGTGCCGGACACTGTCACATCCCCAGCACATAGTGTGTAACTGTGCCGGACACTGTCACATCCCCAGCACATAGCGTGTAACCATGCCGGACTCTGTCACATCCCCAGCACATAGTGTGTAACTGTGCCTGACACTGTCACATCCCCAGCACATAGTGTGTAACTGTGCCGGGCTCTGTCACATCCCCAGCACATAGCGTGTAACCATGCCGGGCTCTGTCACATCCCCAGCACATAGTGTGTACCCGTGCCGGGCTCTTTCACATCCCCAGCACATAGCGTGTAACGGTGCCGGGCTCTGTCACATCCCCAGCACATAGCGTGTAACTGTGCCGGGCTCTGTCACATCCCCAGCACATAGTGTGTAACCGTGCCGGACACTGTCACATCCCCAGCACATAGCGTGTAACTGTGCCTGACACTGTCACATTCCCAGCACATAGTGTGTAACCGTGCCGGGCCCTGTCACATCCCCAGCACATAGCGTGTAACCGTGCCGGGCTCTGTCACATCCCCAGCACATAGCGTGTAACCATGCCGGGCTCTGTCACATCCCCAGCACATAGCGTGTAACCGTGCCGGACTCTGTCACATCCCCAGCACATAGCGTGTACCCGTGCCTGACACTGTCACATCCCCAGCACATAGTGTGTAACTGTGCCGGGCTCTGTCACATCCCCAGCACATAGCGTGTAACCATGCCGGGCTCTGTCACATCCCCAGCACATAGTGTGTACCCGTGCCGGGCTCTTTCACATCCCCAGCACATAGCGTGTAACGGTGCCGGGCTCTGTCACATCCCCAGCACATAGCGTGTAACTGTGCCGGGCTCTGTCACATCCCCAGCACATAGTGTGTAACCGTGCCGGACACTGTCACATCCCCAGCACATAGCGTGTAACTGTGCCTGACACTGTCACATTCCCAGCACATAGTGTGTAACTGTGCCGGGCTCTGTCACATCCCCAGCACATAGCGTGTAACCATGCCGGGCTCTGTCACATCCCCAGCACATAGTGTGTACCCGTGCCGGGCTCTTTCACATCCCCAGCACATAGCGTGTAACGGTGCCGGGCTCTGTCACATCCCCAGCACATAGCGTGTAACTGTGCCGGGCTCTGTCACATCCCCAGCACATAGTGTGTAACCGTGCCGGACACTGTCACATCCCCAGCACATAGCGTGTAACTGTGCCTGACACTGTCACATTCCCAGCACATAGTGTGTAACCGTGCCGGGCCCTGTCACATCCCCAGCACATAGTGTGTAACCGTGCCGGGCTCTGTCACATCCCCAGCACATAGCGTGTAACCATGCCGGGCTCTGTCACATCCCCAGCACATAGCGTGTAACCGTGCCGGACTCTGTCACATCCCCAGCACATAGCGTGTACCCGTGCCGGGCTCTGTCACATCCCCAGCACATAGCGTGTAACGGTGCCGGGCTCTGTCACATCCCCAGCACATAGCGTGTAACCGTGCCGGACTCTGTCACATCCCCAGCACATAGCGTGTACCCGTGCCGGGCTCTGTCACATCCCCAGCACATAGCGTGTAACCGTGCCGGACACTGTCACATCCCCAGCACATAGCGTGTAATGGTGCCAGCCTCTGTCACATCCCCAGCACATAGCGTGTAACCGTGCCGGGCTCTGTCACATCCCCAGCACATAGCGTGTAACGGTGCCGGGCTCTGTCACATCCCCAGAACATAGCGTGTAACCGTGTCGGACTCTGTCACATCCCCAGCACATAGCGTGTGACCATGCCGGACACTGTCACATCCCCAGCACATAGCGTGTAACCATGCCGGACACTGTCACATCCCCAGCACATAGCGTGTTACTGTGCCGGGCTCTGTCACATCCCCAGCACATAGCGTGTAACGGTGCCGGGCTCGGTCACATCCCCAGCACATAGCGTGTAACCGTGCCGGGCTCTGTCACATCCCCAGCACATAGCGTGTAACCGTGCCGGGCTCTGTCACATCCCCAGCACATAGCGTGTAACGGTGGCGGACACTGTCACATCCCCAGCACATAGTGTGTAACCGTGCCATACTCTGTCACATCCCCAGCACATAGCGTGTAACGGTGCCGTACTCTGTCACATCCCCAGCGCATAGCGTGTAACCGTGCCATACTCTGTCACATCCCCAGCACATAGCGTGTAATGGTGCCGTACTCTGTCACATCCCCAGCACATAGT